>NW_017732282.1:594690-636218 GCF_001890085.2 Hipposideros armiger | reverse complement strand
TTATACGGCGAGTATATAACAAACTCTGTATTTTGAGTGGAAATGTTAGGGGGTCGTCTTATACGCCCAGTCGTCTTATACGCCGGCAAATACGGTAGGTTAACACCACCTGTGATAAGTCAAGTTCACCATATATACTCCTTGATATGATGTGAGGAGAATGACAGTTTGCGTCTGCAGTACTTGTCCCCAAAACCTTTTATCCCAGTCTAGTCATGAGAAAACAACAACCAAATCAAAATTGAGGGACAATCTATAAAATACCTGACCACCACCCTTCAAAACCATCAAGGTCATGAAATACAAGGAAAGACTGAGAAACTGTCACAGACCAGAGGAGATTAAAGACACATTATAACTACATGCAGTGTAATGACTTGGATAGGGCCCTGGATCAGAAAAAGAATAGCAGTGAGAGAGCTACTGAAATGTGAATCAAGTCTGTAGTTGAGTTAATAGTGTTAATGTCTTAGTTTGACAAATACAGAGGGTGCCAAAATAAAGTATACACATTTTAAGAAAGGAAAAAACTATTAAAATTGTAATACTCAATATATGCCAATAATAAAAGATGAATACAAGTCACGTTTGACTTCTGCAATTACAAGAGGTGCTCAAAGTGGTTGCCATCAGTGTCCAGACACTTCTGATTACGGCGAACTGCTGCTTGAGCAACTTTGACCAAAGTGTCCACTTGTACACATTTTTTTGGCACCCCGGTATATTATGGTTATGTAAGATATTAACATTGGGGGAAGCTGCTGAAGAGTATATACGAACTCTGTTCTATGTTTTCTATGACTCTAAAATTATTTCAAAATAAAAGCTTTAAATATATATTATTAATTACATATGTAATATATGCGTATTGTGTAATGTATAATGCATCGGCCACTGACTCAAGCAAATAAAAGTGTCCTCTCCATCCTGGTGCTTCTGTTTCATTTATTCTGAATCGCTTTGCCTGGAAGCTGAAACCTGATTCCTTAAAATCAATCAGGCAGGACAAATGGATCTTGAAGACAGCTTTCTCCTCATGAACGAAAATGAGTATTATAGAAACACTTCCAAACCCACGGGCAGAGCTTGCGGCTCCCTGGAAAAGCATCTGCCAAATATGGAGACATAAAAGCCATACGTCAGTGTTGAGAAGGCTTTATCTCAGGCTTCTGTAATTAACAGTTTGCTTCCATGCTGTAATTCAGCATAAAATAAACCACAAAGAAACCAGCAGTCTCTGCCATTAAGAATTGCTGGTGAATGTGTTATTTGCAGCTATTAACACTTCTCAATTGTGAACTTTGGTAATTACTGCTATACTCCAACGCCACCTTTGTTTTCCCCTCCAATTATTTCTCAAACTCGCTTACAACACATAGCATACTTGGATTAACTTTATCTGCAAAATCAGATTTTTAAAACTCTTGTTTAAAAAACATTTGGGATCATTTCCTCAACTAATATTTATTTGAACAAAATAAAACCCACCCTTTCATATGAGAATTAAAGATTTAAGCATGTTAAAAATAATATCTAATTTCATACCATACATTTGCAACATATTTTTATACACCCAAATTCATCCTTACAATAACCCTTTCAGGAAGGCAGGGCAGACATGATCAGGGTGAAAAGTCTGGCAAGTTGGCTATGTCAGACTGGGGTCTCAGCAGCAGACACGTGGGAAAGAGACAGAAAGCTGTAGTGTGAGGGACTGGAGTTAGGAGGACTGGCACTGTTATAGGTCTACCTCCTCTAGAAAGGAAAGCCATGGCACACAGGACAGAGAAGGGATGGGCTGCAGCTGGGTCAAAAGACATCTCATCTGGAGAAGGTGACGTCAGAAGGAGCATCAAGGAACCTGTAGAAGCCCAGCTGATGACTAAGGTCCCCAGAGAGAGAGAGTCTGCTGGCCCTAGCTATGCCAAGCCTCTGAGCCTGAGCAGAATATTAACCAAAACCAAGCAGAACACCTCGCCCAAGGTACTTCTCACTCTGTCCCAGGAACTGCACAGAATTCACTCTTCTGGAAATGTCAGGGCACCAGCAAAGAAACCTGGAGAGACAGGTTGTAACAATCATTCCCATTTTTCAAATGAACAAGTAGGTTAAGTGATTTAACCACAGTGGACTATCCAGCCAGACAGCCTGTATTCAAACCCCTATTCCACCACTTCCTGGCATGTTAGCGTAGCTAGGGCTGGCTATCCTGTGGTAGCAAGTAGACCCTCAAAGGTGTAGTGGTTCAGAGTAGGAGTTGTTTTTCATCTATGTGATACTCCAAGGAGAGCGTTCCCGATTGCTGGAAGTGAGGCAGGGACCCAGCCTCCTTCCACCTGCGGCTCAGCCACACCCACTGCCTCACTGTCATCTCCATAGGCAAGCAGAAGGTTGAAAGAGCATGGAGGGGGCACTCCTGTTTCTAAAAAACTTTATTCTAGAAATGGCACATTCGAGGTCTGACAATAAAATTTGCAAACTTGTTGCTAAAAAGGTTGCTAACCTTTTTTTACAACAGAGGGATTATTCATTATGAATTTGTACCAACTGGACAAACAATTAACCAAGTTTACAATTTGGAAGTGGTGAAAAGGCTGTGTGAAAAAGTTAGATGACCTGAACGTTTCGCCAACAATTCACGGTTCTTGCATCACAACAATGCACCAGCTCACACGACACTGTCTGTGAGGGCGTTTTTAGCCAGTAAACAAATAACTATTGGAGCACCCTCCCTACTCACTGATCTGGCCCCCAATGACTTCTTTCTTTACCTGATAGTAAAGGAAATATTGAAAGGAAAACATTTTGATGATATTCAGGACATCAAGGGTAATAACGATGACAGCTCTGATGCCCATTCCAGAAAAAGAGTTCCAAAATTCCTTTGAAGGGTGGACTAGGCGCTGGCATCAGTGCATAGCTTCCCAAGAGGAGTGTTTCAAAGGTGACCATAGTGATATTCAGCAATGAGGTATGTAGCACTTTTTCTAAGATGAGTTCACAAACTTAATTGTCGCACCTCATATCTGTCACATTCCATCAGTGGGTATTTTAATTCAGCAGCCACTCTTACTGCAATAGAAGCTGAAAAATGTCAGCTGGCTATGTGCCCAGAAAGAAGAAACAGGTATTGGGTGAGTGGTGTCTGCTACACTCACTGTATGACCAGAGCAGAGTTACTTAGCTTCTCTGTGCCTCATTCTTTTCTCAACTATAAACTGGGGATTATAACATTACCTGCCTCAAAGAGTTTTTATGAGGATTAAATGAGTTCAGACACAGGAAGCATTTGAACAGTGCCATATTCTCAGCAAGCATTCCATAGATGATGGCTATTATTGTTATCATCATCTTCGTCATCATCGCGATTATTGAAAAGTAGGTGGTTGGGATTTAAATCTCCAGCTTCTGACTCAGAATCCAGGAGGAATTTTTCCTGCTCTTCTAGACCACTGCTACAGTCTTAAACATCTCCATAAAATGATTCAGTTCTCAGCTTTCCTCCTGAAATACATATTGTTTCTCTAAAAAGCACAAATGAGAAAATCTGGTCACAGTAATTGGAAGCAACTGTTTGGGCTAATGGAAGGACATGGTAGCCTTATTTGATTTTCAAAGTAATATTTCAGGGTATTTTTTCCTACTTGCAAATTTTTCATTTCAATGAAAGCATAGAAATGGCATGCTGGGGAGAAAATCCAACTAAGGGCTCATTGTTCCCTAGGCCTGGATTTTGAGGGGAGAATATACATATTTAATTTTTTTTTTCAGAGAGCAGCTTAGTATCTTTCGGTACACATTCGTTTATCAAGGACATATTAAAGCAGCCATGGAGCGCTTACTCGATTATTCTCTGCCCTTCGAGCCTTTTGGCTAAAACAGATTACATTGTTCCATTTTAGTTTATTCTATGTCATTTGTTTGAGTAGAGTATCAAGAAATGAAAATTTCCTTCATTGAAAAAGCCAGACGCTTTTCAATCAGGTAAATAAAAACAGAAGTGCAAATGTCATCACTCATGAACAGTAAGTTTTTCATTCAATATCCTTAAGCTATCTGACCACCGAAGGTTGCTATCTGTCTGCATATAAACTGGGGCTTTATTGTAAATGTACTGTGATTACGACTCACTCTCAGCCTGCCTGTGCATCTTGCCAATGGCCTGGACTCCTTTTTTATCTTCTCACTCATCAGATAGGAAAACCTGCAGCCCAGTTGATCAAGCCCAGCAAAACTCTCTTTGCTGAAATAATGTGATATTGGGTTTGCAATTCATTCTCACCAAAAAGGAAGCATTGAACGAGTAGACCTTGAGGAGGTATAATTTGGTCATCTTGTTCACCTCAAAGTCATGAAGGTAGAAAGAGAAAGCCTCCTCTTGCATTCTCGCCTAAATAAGCCACCTCTGTACTCAGGAAATTCCAGGAACAGAACATTTCAAGAATGTGCTGAAGGAAAGAATGCTGTGCAGTGCAGGTCTGGAAAGTGTCCTGGGCAGATTTCTGAGTGCACCTCACCTTATTGGGTGACCACCAGAGGTCTCTGGGAGGTGCACCAGGGGCCTTTAGATAGAGTCGTGTGGCAGGGACTGTGAGCTGTCTGCCAACATCTGCTCCCTGCTCTTTAAAAGTAACAGAAAAAAGTATCTGTGTACATGGCTGCCTAGCAGATTCCATTTCTCAGACATCCTTGCAGCTCGGTGTGGCCATGGGCCATGTAACTGAGATTTCACACAAGGAACGTGAGCAGAAATGATGTGTGCCACCTCCAAGTCTTCAGGGAAGCCTCTGCTTTTCTCTTCCTGTAAGTTAGACCCTGAATGTAGCAGTCACTCAGCTTTGACAGCGTAGACCGTGATCATGCCCTTGGGTCTTGCTGCTGCCTTGTAGTCAGGGAACAGCAGCATCACCTGGGAACTAATAGAAATACAGGCTCTCAGGTCCCACCCAGACCTACTAAAATGGAATTTGCATTTTAAGAAGATCCCTAGGGAATTCATAGACACCTTGAAGGTTGAAGCACACTGGCCAGGATATAGCAGAGCTGCTACTTGGAATGAACTTGAGTCCTCACTTGAGAAGAGCTATCCCACTGACCTGCCTCACTCGCTTTGAAACTACTATGGAGAGGGAGAAAGAAACATCATCATTATTATTATTATTATTATTACTATTATTATTACTATTATTATTATTATTACTGTTAAAGTGACTGTTTTGGAATATCTTTATTACTGAAGCTTAGATTTCTCCAGATACAAATAACTAGTGTGACACTGTCTCATTTGTCAGACCTTATTTTAAGCTTCCTCTGGAAGTTCCTGTGCCCGAATGGATCAGTCTTCAAACCCTGCCACAAGTCTGCACTCTTATCAGCTTAAAGATTTACCAGGTGAGGGCCGGCCATGTGGCGCATTGGTTAAGAGCTGGCTTGGGAGGCCAGAGGGCCCCGGTTCCGATCCCACATATGAGGGCCAGTGACACAGCCCTCTACAGCTAAGGTGCTGAACAACAGCTCATCTTGGAGCTGGGCTGCCGTGAGTCGTCGGAGACAGCGTAGGCTGCAACCCCGGCTGCAGTGGGTTGCCATGGGCTACCGTGTGTAGCCAGCAGCCAGCGTGAGGGGCCAGCAGCAGCTGTGAGTGGCCGTCCAGAAGCCGGCGACTGATCTGCCTCGCCCGGGAAGAGCGCAATGATGGTGCCAACTTGGGCCAGTGAAGCGGCGTCCTCCACAACTAGACTGAAGAACAAAACGACAGCAACTTGTCTGTTCCCCTTCCCCCAATTCCCCAGCACTGTTCCCATTCCCTAATTCCCCAATAAAAATTTTAAAAAAAATAGATTTACCAGGTGAGACTTTAGGACCCAAAGATAGCTCCCACGACTAACTAGTAATCCTTGTCCTAGAAGAGTCAGCCACCCAGAAACCATTGGCAAAGTCAGGAGCTGGGAAAGAAAGAGAGTTCCTAATGAAAAGTCACTATGGAGTCAAGACTGGAAGTCAAGAGGAAGTGTGGGAGATGGAATTAGAGCTACAGTAAAGGAAGGTCTGGGGCCTCATGTCTGTCTGGAGCAGCTACCTCCCAACTGCCTTCCCCACACCCCCAGCCTGAACGCTGGTTCTCCCAGCATCCACTGGCCTGTTCAGAACACTGTGGTCTTGGCCCTGTCCAGCTACACTCAAAGGTTGTTTCAAGGTCAACATCTTATCTATGAAGGAAATGACAACATTGTATTCTTAAATGATATTTCCCACATGAACTCTATCTTGTTTAATTATCCAAACAGCTAACATGTCTTAGTGTGGTGTTAAGCCCATTCTCAGTTAACTATTTATATGCATCTCCAGGCTCTCTCCAGGCTCAATTTTCCCACTCTTCTGATCACAGGCCTGCTCTACATTCCCATTCTTTGTTTTCAACACACAAAATGTTTTTCTATTCCATTGGGATATTCCTTTTCCAATCTCTGACTTTGCACATGCTTTCTTTTATAGCTTGAATTTTTTTTTTTTTCCAGAACCACAACCTTTCTCTGCCTTGGGGAAGTCATTCTTTAAGACCAAGTTTAATGGTTCTTTTCCCCAGAAGTTTTTCTCTAACTCTACCTTGGCTGTAGGTCTCTCTGTCTTTGTTTATGGAAGTTAGCAGCTCATAACACATAGTATTTTCAGTTATTTTCTCCTCTTACTTTCATATTATCTGGAAATAGCTAGAGGGATAAACCTTGCATAATATTTAAATTCAATTTTGAATTCTCCATGGCAGAGCCCAGCATATAGAAGGTACATGGCTGTTTGCTAAATAAATTATATTCTCCACCCCATTCTCTGTGGGCCCGTTTATACTTAACAGAGCTTCTTTTGTTAAATGTATGTACACAGATCCCTGGCTGGTTGCAAGCTTCCATTCTCAAGACCCATGCATACTTTTTAAAAAACCTATGAGCACTCAGAGGGCCTAACATCATTTGCAAACAGAAGGTACCCAAATAATATTGGTTGATCAGTTGAATGAAAGGTTTTCTTTAAGGAGTCTTTAAATAGTCTGCCAAATCACCCGGGTAAAATTTTTAATTTTCCTCTAGATTTAAAATAAATATACATTTCTATTATATGCATTTTTTTTCAAATTTTTACTTTTCCTGTTGAGAATTTAATTTTTCTATTTTTGAAAGTTTTCATTTAATAAAATTTCTCTCACATTTGGATTTCCCTTCACTATTCTGCTACTTTCCCCTTAGTGCCCATATTGTGGCCCTGAATACCATTCCCACCAAAATGAACGGGCGCTCCCTGCAGAAATGGCTGCATTCAGGCCTGCAGCAGGAAAGGTGCGATCTACCATGCTGCACCGGAAAGCAAGGAAGCACTCAAAGATTTCTGGAGACATGTCAGTAAGAGTCAGGAAGCAACTTGAAGTGGCTTCTACTGGCCAGAGAAGGGACAATGTATAAAATATGCATTTATGAGAAATATAAATTTAGGTGGACTGAAATAAATCAATTAAGTGGGTTTTTTTAATCCACAGATCTGTAATGATATGCCTACCCTCCTTAAAAAAAAACCCATTAAATTAAAACCTTCATTGATTAGCCTTTGAGCCAATTCACTATTCTGAACAATGACTTGAAAAGGTAAAAGTCATTTATCCTGTCTTTTTTGTATAAAGTATACCTCAAAGCATATTAAACTGAGTTTAGGCACCTCCCCATACTTGCACAGCCCCACCTGCTCCTGAGGCTTAGCTACTTCTTCAATGGACAGCCACACCACTGCTATTGTTGCCTGTTCTCCTTACACTGCCAACTGTCTCAGCCACCCTGCGGTAAGGGCTGGGCTGTAAGCATGGCAGCTGTCAGACCTGCCGCTATGGGGCCAGCACAGCTCTGATGGCACAAAGATGCTGGCTCCTTCCACGACTTCTGGGCCCAGATACAGTGTTAAACATAGTGCATGGGATCTGGCTTCCCCAAACGCTGACCAGGGCAGTCTGATAGCTCAACCTGGAAGGTTAGAGGAGTGAACATCTATTGAAGGGAACTTTGAACGTTGACCAATGACAGATAGCATATAGGAAATCATCAGCAGATAGGTTTGCCTCCCTTCCTCCCTTATAAACCGTTCTAAGATGTAGTTTCACGCCAGCCCTATGGAAGATGTCCTATGTGACCAAACAACCAGTTGTGTATTTTTGTGAGGTTTTGCCAGCTCAGTAACATGTCACTTTGCATTTGCTTTCCTTCCTACCCTGCCTCACTTCCCTTTTTCCTTAACTCCTGCTGTCCTTGAATTGCATCTTCCAAGAAAACTTCAGCATGCAAACTTTGCCTCAAACTTTGGTTTCTAGGGAACTTAGTTAATTCATAGGGTAACCAAATGCATGAAGAAGAAGAAAAAAAATGTTGGCATGAATGTAAGTTAATACATGATAAAGAAATTATAGAGCTAGACTATCACTATGTTGTAATCTCTTAAAAAAATAGTAGGTCCATTATTTTATACCTATCAATAGTTGATAATATCACGAGAGATAAGTAGACATTGTATTCCCCCTAATGAAAGCTGGGAGAGAGAAGGTCTGCACTCTGATTGTTGTGGTGAGAGAAAGGGCCTTTCTTCTCACAAAAATTTGTATGATAGGAGAGTTCCTATCATCTGTGACATCTAAGTGTCACTCTTTCTTTAACCTGACATTATAAACCTGACATAATTCAGGCAAAAGTCTATCCATTCTACAAATACAACTCGTACTTTTTCCACATCACACCCCTCATCATATCCATCGTTTGACCTTTTTTGGAAATGCCACACAAACTGCTATCTTGAAATGTACACAGAAGGATTGGGAAGGGAGAAGCATTGCGCAAATCAAAGATATGTGCGCATGGTTGGCTCAAGTCTATGCCAGTGATGCCACAGCTGAAAATAAACTCTCCTCCATCAACTTTTCCTTGAATATTTTCCAAACAGAAATAGTTTTTTTTCCCTTCCTTGAGTGTCTAGAGCACTTGTTTTGTACTTTTTGCAAGTCAATGATCACTTCCACACTTTTCAAACTCAAGTATTTATACCCACATTGACAATGGACCAGGATTTAGGCAAAACCATAGAGGAAACATGGGAACTTTCTTAAGTTGTCCATTTTACTTAAATATCTGAGAGTGTAATTTTAAATATTTATTTAAGTTTAAAAGAGTATTTTAATGTTAAATGTGTATATATATGTACTATATTGTGTAATTTTTTTCAGGTAAACATGCAGCGGGCACCTTTAAATTTTGATCCTGAACTTCCCTGAGTTATACTCCTTGCTTGAGGGAGGTGGAGGGGATATAGATGGGCAGGTTTAACATGTCTCTGGTTTAGTAAGAACCTAGTCTGCAGGAATCTTTATGTATCATACACTGCCACTGCTATTATTACATAGAGCTTAAAGTTTTTTGAAAAGGACTGGTTATTTTCATTGGAAGGCAAGAAGTATTCTGGAAGGAAATGATTGAGACCTCAGCCCTATTTTTTCATGGTTCAAGGTTACAGAAACATGTACAGATGGTCTGGGATGTTCCTGATGAAAGTCAGGTGGCAGGGGAGGGCTGCAGGCCTCCTGTTAAACAGCCCTATGAAGACAGGAAGTGGGAATGGCTTTTGGACCAAGTGTGAGAGAATCCTCCTTGGGACATCAGCTTGGTCCTCAGACCCCAACTGGTAAGGGACCTTGGTAAAAACAAATGAGTATACTAACAGCTCTCATAAACTCTTCTGCCAATGTCAACTCCAGGCTATGGTTCTCCCTAAAATGAAAGGTGGTTGGGGAATATGGAGATCCAGGTGGTACTCTCACATAGCAAGTCTTTCTATACTCTTGTTGTAGGAGGAGTCATCTACGTCTGCTTAAAGTCTAATACATGGTCCAACTAGAGCCTTTACTTGAAGAAGAAGACGTAGAGGAGTGTGGCAGTACTCGCAGATTTTTTTTTTTTTAATGTTAACTGCACTGTCTAACCCACTTACTTTCCTGGGTCTTGTCCTTGGCATGATTCTTTTTTAATAGAAGTGTTTGTTTGTTTGTTTGTTTGTTTTGTGGACCTCAGCTGATCATGTGAGTGAGAGGCTAATGGTTGGAAGAGCCACGCTGGTTTTACAGACTGTCTCCTTAAAACAAACCTGGGTGGTCTATGATTTGACTGACCTACCAACTGCTAATACCACAGAGAAACTAGTTGATAAGAAACCAGCTTTTTCTGTTTAAAAAACACTGCTTCACCCTGTTACTTTAACAAGGAATGACAGTGCCAATAAAAGGTTTGTCAAAACAAAACAAAACAAAACAAAACAAAACCACCACCCTTAGTTACTCTCTGTATTTAGCTGCAGAAGTTAGATGATGAAGATAGATAAATGTAGATATGTGTGTATATGTACACACACACACACACACACACACACACACACACTGTGTTCTTATATATTTCTCATTTAATACTAATTAAAATGTACATTCTTTGGGGGTAAAACACCTCCTCCAGTGTTTTTTCTCCTAATGCTCCAGAGAGCATGTAAAACAGGCTTCTAGATACTGTGGGTGGACACTCAAGGAAATTTATGAACTGAAAAAGTTACTGTAGGGAATGTCATCATTTGCTTTGCTCTTCCAGCAAATAAGGATTTGTTTTTTATGAACACCAAATAAAAACCTGCTTCTCTGGGTTTTATAACATTATTTTTTTCACTAATACATTCACATTTCCAAACATAATTCTCCAAATGTAATGATAAGAAACCAATGGTAAAAGAGTTAAGAGATTATATCTTAAACTGTGTGATGCTATTCTCTTAAACAGGAATTCAATTTTGTTATGAGAGCTGGAAAGGATCTCAATCTGTGTCAACACAGATATGTATAAGATTTAGAGGTTTTTGTGTTGAAGCAGGCATTATCAGAATTCAAGGCACGCCTTAATGTCCTTGGAATACAAAGAATGCAGGAACAGGGAGCTAGATGTGTCCTGCTGGAGAATAAACACACACATGTGGGTATTTTACAGCAGGCTTTTCAAGGAAAGCTGTTGGTGTAAGTAGCATGGCATCTCATCGCAGAGAAACCTCTCTTCAGTCCTGTGTTCACAGAATCACATGCTTGTGTCGAAACATTTTGTTTCATGAAGCACTTTGGACTTTTGCCATAATGAGGATCTGTGACTCTTACAGGGGCAGGAAAGGTTATCAATAAAGACCCAGAGTCTACAAATCAATTCTAGCCAACTGAGTTGCAGAATTCGTATAATAAGAGCACCAGCATCAGCAGAATTACAACCAACAAAGAAAAATAATGATTTTCGCAATCTGAGTGTAAAAAGTGGCTGGCTTGTTAACAGGCAGCAACAGAACCAGCTAGCATGGATTGTGATTGCCAAGACTTCTCAGAAATGCCAAGTTTGTTTCATTCTTTATTATTATTTCTTAGCAGATAAGAATAAACCACTGAGAAAGTTTTGTTGAAGGCTTTCGGGAACAGATGTTTAGGTGTGAATGTTCCTATCAGGGAGATCCTATAGAAGATGTTTACTAAATAACATGAATAGCACTCTAATAAAACATGGCTAGTAATATTATCATTAATGGGACTGTTAACTCACAGTAAATAAGAACAGATTTTTAATAGATAATGCAGTAATCATCATTATATTGAATGAGTCTTGGAATTGTTTGGATAAGAAAAGTACACAGTGTAAAAGTTTGGGGAAGATGGACTTAAATATCTTTTTCAAATCAACTTTGTTAGATATAATTTACATACAATAAAATACATCCATTTTAGGTGTAAAATTGATGAGTTTGACAAATGTTTACAACCATGTGACCATAACCACAATCTAATATTAAACATTTTTTATCACCCCTAAAAATTCCTTGTGCCCTTTCGCATGCAGTCCCTCTCCTCCCTGGCTTGAGCTAACCAGTAATCTGATTTCTGCCACCATAGATCAATTTTGCCTTTTCTAGAATTTTATATAAATGGTACCATACGTAAGTACAGCATGTTTCTGCCTTCTTTTATTCAGCTTAATGTTTCCAAGATTCATCCATATTTTCACATAAAAAAGTAAATTTCACTGCCAAGATGCTATTGTCAACAAAAAACATCCAGCCTAAGAGAAAACTTATGAGTTTATTTGAGCCAAACTGACAATTGCCAGGAAGCAAAGTCTCAAAGGATTGAGAAAATACTCCGGAAAATGGCCGTTTTGCAACTTATTTTATACATTAGAATCAAAGGAGGAGGGTTACATGAAATCCATTGGTGGTAGATTAAGGGGTGGGAGAAAGCAAAGCAGAGAAATCTCTGGGATTGGATAAAAAGTAAAATGGAGAGACACACACTTCTTTTACATTGGTGGGTACAGGATAGTTAATCGCATTTTACAGCACATAGAGATAATATTTGGGGAACAAGGTAACAATGAGGAATTTTGTAGTTTCCTGTTCTGGTGTGATGGGTTGTGCCCCCTGGGGGTCTGGAAAAAGAGATCACTCTGATATTGCAAGGGTATGTTATCTTAGATGCAAAAAAGATGACAGACAGGCTTGAGGTAAAGACTGACCTTTGTCAAGGAAGCTACAGGCCAAGGATGTGCCTTCCCGCCATGGCCCACCTTAGTTAGGAATTTTTATGTTCACGCCATCCTATGTGGTTATTTTGAGTCTCCTGAGCTTATTGGGTTTAACATGTGGTCCCTTTTCTGTCCACACTATCCATTGGGCATAATTTATTGTTTGACCAGTTGCTCTGACTTGTAACACAATGTAGTGAACTTGTACTTTCTATTTTATTAACAGTTAGCTGCTGAATTTTATTTAAATGCATCTAAGTGGCATAACAATGAAAATAGTGTCCAGATGGTTGGGCTGACCATGATTGTGACAGTTAAAAGCTTAAAGAATTGAGGAAAGAATGAACATGGCATAATTATTAGGGGTAGTATTACATCTTCATTATTATGGTAGGTACATGGCTTAAAGATTTTTCCTTTTTTGGAAAAGTCATTCTTTATTTCCCCTACCAGAAAAGCTTTCTTTTACATTTAAGCAATTTTCATGCCTCATTGAATATGGTGATTAAGAAACCATCTTAATATCACCTTCTGGCTTTTTATCTCTGCCCTTTTCAACTGGCATGACCGTTGTTCCTTAAGAAACTGGATTTTTGGGCTGGCCGAGTGGTGCGTTGGTTAAGAGCTGGCTTGGGACACCAGAGGGCCCCGGTTCGGATCCCACATACGAGGGCCAGTGACACTGCCCTCCACAGCTAAGATGCTGAACAACAGCTCAACCTGGAGATGGGCTGCCGTGAGTCGCCAGCGTAGGCTGCAGCCCCTGTGGCAGTGGGTTGCCATGGGCTACCGTGTGTAGCCAGCAGCCAGCGTGAGTGGCCAGCAGCCACCGTGAACGGCCGACCAGAAGCTGGCGACTGATCTGCCTCGCCCGGGAAGAGCGCAATGATGGTGCCAACTTGGGCCAGTGAAGCAACGTCCTCCACAACTAGACTGAAGAACAAAACGACAGCAACTTGTCTATTCCCATCCCCCCAATTCCCCAATAAAAAATCTTAAAAAAAAAAAGAAAAAGAAACTGGATTTTTTTATATAATTATTTTAAAGTTGAATTTTTGAATATTTCTATCACAATGTTTAAAGGTTTAAATATTTAAACCACAAAACAAAAGCAGAAATAAAAAAATATTAACAAGGAAAAAGAACCCCAAATCCCTAGCTCTGAGAAACTCTGATATATGTCATCCATATTTGTCAGTTCGTTCAGCAGACCCCAACAATTGACTTAAAAATCTAAGTTCATCCATATAGATAAGAATTGGATCACACAAAAATAAAACAGCTAACTAGTTAAAAGCACAATTTATTCATTTGATATTTTGATATCACCAACAAGTTTGTACAATAAGCACAATGTTTAAAACATACTTAGATGAAAAAGAATTGTCAGCTGAAAACTCAGTAGAAAGTTATGAGTTGGAATAAAGCTTTCTTGAATTTTTTTTTCTCATGAAAAGAAAATTGAAGATCAATTTGTGCTACCAAATCACTAGTGTTATATTTTGCAGAAAATGGGGCAAAACATTTTAATTGAGTTAAGCAGAGGACTCAGTGATGATGTGGTGAGAAAAGCAGATAGGTTCCTGGCTCCCACTGGGCTCACGTTCTAGTGCAAGAGTGGGGGAAGTGGCAGAAAATTAGAATTTAAAAAACATATATTTTACAATGTTAGAAATGAATAAGTAATATAAAGAAATAGAAAGCAGGGTCAGGGGATAGAGGATGACGGGGGCCATTTCAGATGGGATGATCAGGAAACGGCTCTCTGAGGAAAGACTTGAGGACGTCAGGTGAGAGCGATGTGAAGATGCGGGAGAGGAGATGCCAGGCGGAGGGAGGAGCAAGGGCGGAGGCAGCTTATTTCAGAATGTAGCTTACATGATGGTCAGCAACTACCCAGTCAGGTCTGATGATGAGTTCTCCGAATAACTGAGAATAACCTAATCAGACTATAGTGTCTGTCTGTCTGTCTGTCTGTCTGTCTGTCTGTCTCTCTCTCTCTCTCTCTCTCTCTCTCTCTCTCTCTCGCTCGCTCGCTCTCGCTCTCGCTCTGTCTCTCTCTCTGTCTCTCTCCTGTCAACAAGCCAACCAGGAACATGAAATAGCTAAATGATTCTCAAATTGTCATCACCTGGGGATCTCAGTGAAAATGAAAAATGAGCATTGCAGGACAACTGGCAGTCTGCCAGGCATTAGTTAGCGCTCACTTGTCATTGTGACCGTCAAGTTTCAGCTTTCTCTGAGTTTAGTCTAAGTTTCTTCAGTACAAGAGTTTGCTGTTGTGGATCCAGGAAGTAAAGGTTATCATGAAAAGAGCGAAGGGTGACTTCTGCCTGAAACAGCAGATAATGTCATTTGGACAAGCTCTTCCTCTGATGACAACTGGAAAGTCTGGATGAAATTAAAAACAAAAAAAATCTTCAAAGCATCATAGAGCTAAATGATAGCTAAGGATTTACTAGGCCAAACTTTTGAAGAGGCAAGTGGAGCCTTTTCAACCCTCAGTCTTATATCCTCAGTTGGGACGAGGCAGCCAAAAGATGATCTTGTGAGAGCAGGGAGGTGGTGGGAAGAGGTACCACCAATTAGAGTCTAGTACCTACCAGGGTTAGAAGCTGCTGACCCCCTCCACCAGGTCCCAGGCTGGGACCCCAAAGGGCTACACCATGAAAGTGCAGCTGCAGATCGCAGTCTATGGTTTACTAACATCCTTAGGAACCGGCAGAAGAGCTTTCTAGAGGAAGAAAACATCATCATCTTAGGTCCAACTGAATTCTATAAGTATTTTTTTTTCAAATACAATGCCCAGCAAAAATAAAACAATAATGAAGTACATGAAGAGATAAAACAAAATGAACAAGAACCATCAGAAATAAACAGGATGCATAGAGAGGTCCATGGGAACTCCGAATAGTGGGATTATTAGACACAAATGATCGTACAGCTTACGGTGTTTGTGGCGATAAAGGGCAACCTTGGAAGCTTTAGCAAGTAACTGGAAATTTCAAAAGTGATGTTGCAGATTTGAGAAATAGCCAAGTAGAAAGTATAGAACTAAAAAAAAAAAAAACCCAAAAATATACAATACTCGAAATTGAGAAAACAATAGGTAGCTGAAGAAAGAATCAATGAAATGGAAAATAGTTCCAAAGACAGTCTAGAGTGAAGCACAGAGAAACAGCAGCAAATAAAAAAGAGAGGGTGAGAAGCATGGAGGCTACAGTGTGACGGTTTACCATATATTCATTTCAATATATTTATTTCAGAGGAAAAAGGAGAAGAGCAATATTGCAGGAAACAAAGACTGAGAGTTTCCCAGAACTTTTTAAAACATTAATCCACAGAGTCAGAAATTTAAATCCTGCCTGAGAAAGTCCAATCCGGATTAAAAGAAAGAAAGGAAAAAAAGCCCACACCTAGAGACACTGGAGTGACACTGCAAAAGACAAAAGAGAAAAAACATTTCTTGAAAAGACATGGAATCAGATAGAAATTAGGTTGAAATTCCAACTCTGCCATCAGTAAACTGTGTGACTTCGAGTGAGCAAACCACCCCTCTTGCCCAGCTTCGGAACCATGTCAATAATAACAGAGAGTTCCCATAGCTGTTGAGAAGAGTCAAAGAACTCACTTATGTCAAACGCCTTAGTGCAGTATCTAGCACATAAGAAACGGTTGCCTTTCCTCCTTAGAGTGTTCTTTGAGCTGTGTCCGTTGCTATCAATTGTCAGGACTTTGCAGCTTTCTGAAGAGAATTTCTGTTAAGGAGACAATTTTAAACTTCTTGGGCATATTTTTCCTTAAATTTTTGTGAGGTGTAATACTCAACCCACAAATCTAGTCAAATCATTCACCCCATTAATAACATCAATGCAATATGCTTTCTTTTAACCTTGGAGGTAAAGGGAATATGTAGTTAGTTGTAAATTAAATAAGACCTCCTCAGTACCAATTCCTTTGTAAATCATTTCCTCCAATGCCTTTGAAAGCTGATTTTGTTTTTGTCTAAGCATTGTAATATCATGGCAGGATGCTTCAAGTTCTTATTCGAAATTTTTCTTATTTACTTTAATTATAAAACCCTAAAGGATTAGGGCTATACTATCAAAGAGGGAAAAAAAAGGATTTTTATCGACAAATACTGTCTAATCAGATTCTTCAACATCCTCTACTTGAATAGCTATTAATTTCATAATTTCATTTTTCATTCTTTTTTCTTTATAGCAAAAGGCTCTTTTTTCTATAAAGAACAGCTTCATCATGAATTTGTATTTGCTGTAAACTTCTCTTTTATTCTAAATGTGATATAGGAACTTCTGCACAGAAATGGTTATAGATGTTCACCAGGGAATATATCTTGCATCAGTAATATAATAGCAATGCACAGTGACTCAACAATATGAAGAGGGTGTTTCTTACTGTATAGAGGGAAACAAGTGTGTATAGCTTTTATATTGACCCCCTGTTCCTTTTATCTTTATATTTGCTCTTCGTATCATTAGACCTCACCTTGCTAGTAATTGAATAAGGCCCTGGTGTTTGTTTACTGTTTTTCTTCTCCCCTAACCACCGCCAAAATGGAAATCCCCTGTGGATTTGCTTTGTGTGTTTCATGCCTCCTGACTATTGGCCTCATTTTAGAGATCTGCAAATCCATGTATTTCATTAAATTTTACTTGAGAGGGACAAAGCCTTTGCTTTACTATTAGAGTATGACCACCGCCAGTCCCTACTTTGCTCTGAGTCCTGGCTGACGAGGCAATCAGCCCCTCATCACCAATACAACTTCAGGGCATGGGCTCTACAATTTTTAGAATTTAACCAACAATCAGATCTTTAATATTATATCCCCCAGGATAAGCACTGTAACCCGTATAGATTATGAATGTCTCTAAACACTGCAAACTCTCAAAGTTGGTGATTGGTCTTCCTTTCACACAGGCTTTTTTGAAGTTTGCTAACTTAATACTCCCCCCAACCCCCACCCCCTGCTGGGGGATCTAGATGGGAGATAACCTCTCATTTTCCTGAGCATCAGCACATCCATCCTCTCTGCTGACCCAAGTCCATTTTTGGAGGGGATCTTAGGTTGTACTCATGATAAGAACATCAAACAAATCCCAATTAAAGGACATTCTGCAAAATACCTAACCGGTATTTTTCAAAACTGTCAAGGTCCTCAAAAACAAGGAAAATCTGAGAAACAGTCACAGCCAAGAGGAGCCTAAGAAGACATGATGACTAAATGTAATGTGGTACCCTGGAACAGATTCCTTAGGTAGAGACTAAGGAAACCTGAACAGATTGATTACCAGTAAGGAGACTGAATCAATAACCAAAATCCTCCCAACAAGCAAAGGTCCAGGAACAGATGGCTCCATGAGTGACTTCTACCAAACATTTAAAAAAGAATTAATACCAATCCTTTTCAAATTCTTCAAAAAAATAGAAAAGGAAGGAACACTTCCAAACTCATTACATGAGGCCAGCATTACTCTGATACAAAAACTAGCAAAAAAAAAAAAAAAACCCAAGAAAATACAGGCCAATATCCCTGATGAACATAGATGCCAAAATCCTCAACAAAATATTAGCAAACCAAATTCAACAGTACAAAAAAACAAAAACAAAACCCAAACTGATAGATACGTGCAGAGAACAGATTGGTGGTTGCCAGAGGCAGGAAGCAGAACATGAGTGAAATGGGTGACGGTCGTCTACAGGTACATACTTCCGGTTTCAAAATAAACAAGTCATGGGATGTAATGTACAGGGCAGTGACCGTAGTTAACAATGCTGCATTGCATATTTGAAAATTGCTAAGAGAATAGATCTAAAAAGTCCTCATCATAAGAGCGTGTGATGGATGTTAACTAAACTTAACTCTGACCGTTTCACAATATATTCAAATATAGAATCATGTTGCATACCTGAAACTAATATTAATACATGTCAATTATATCTCAATAAAAAACTAAGGGAATCTGAATAAACTATATGGACTTCAGTTAATAATAATAATATCCATGTTGGCTCATTAATTGTGACAAATATACTATTCTAATATAAGACGTGAACAATAGGGGAATTAGGAGTGGGGTATATATAATAGGAACTCTCTTTAGTTTCTTTGTAACTTTTCTGTAAATCTAAAACTATTCTAAAATAAAAAATTTATTTAAAAAGAAGAGGAAAAACATGTGCCATTTGGATGAGTTAAGAAACTGGGGGCTGTGCTCTCCAGCCTCTGACAGATAAGAATTCCCCTCCTTCCTTCCTGCACTGGTCTTTTTAAAGAAGCATTGAGTTTTGATTTGATTTTTTTATATATATATTTGACTTTTAATTCTGAGTCTGTGGTCTACTTTTCTTACAAGTCAGTTTTTCTGTCTGTCAAACTGGAATGATGATAGATAGCAATGTGGAAAGACACCTTGAGCAATAATGAAAAAGCAGTCCCAAGTAAATTAACTTGTAAAAACGGGGTTCTTATCAACATACCCAAACATCTCCAACAGTGGTAGGTGAATTGGCTCCCCCTAGTCTTCACGTGAAAGTCAAAATGGACCTGCATCTAAATTCTTCCTTCAGGATGCCTCATTAAATTCACTTAAAAAAAAATAATAATTGCCCTGCTGTGCTGGCAGTTTCTGAGTCTTCCAGACAGTGTTGGTATTTTATGATATAGGCTAGCTAGAAACTCTTGTAGGGCCCTGTCAAGGTATCATCAGCTCATCTACGAAGCACAGAACTTTTCATCTTAGGTGTTGTCAGAAAAGGTGAGTGGAAAGTGACAATAAGAAAAAAATTTTTAAATGTCACACTAGAACTAGAAACTCTTTAAAAAGTCTCTGTTTTTCTGCCTTGATATTGCTTTACATGTGGATTTATCTTTCGTAAAAGAGGAGACAAGCACACAATTAATCAAAGACAGAAATGAAAAGTCGTGCTGTCTAGCTTTATTTCATTAGGGAACCATTTCCAGCAGTGTTTATTTTGGCACTGCTAGCACCTGTTGAAATGAATTTGAATAATAAAGGTAAGATCTTCAGAGGACATACTCCTATTTTTATGCTGAAGAAATAAATATAGGAACAGGCTGTAACATCAAGGTATGAATATGTGTGCGTGTGCGCGCGCGCGTGTGTGTGTGTGTGTGTGTGTGTAATAAAGTAAATAGCAGTTATGACAGGATCAGAAACCTATGAATTAACCTGAGATAATACACTGCAAAAATATAAAGAGCTATACACATCCAAGCTTTTGCCATTGAGGTTGTTTACAATAAAATGGGCTGAAATGGATGCACGTCAGGAGGAATTAACACCCTTTTCACCTAAAAGTTGTCACTATTTCACCCTCCAGCATCTAAACACATTTTGTGCCTGCGAAATTCCCCTCCTTGAGTTTTAGTCACAGGTAAAGGCCACTTCCCACCACCCAAGCTGAAACTGCCAGATACTCACTCTCACAGCATCATTTGCAATTAATATTACAGGCCTTATCAGTTCCATATACCCGCTCCAAACAGGAGACACAGAGGAGCAGGAACAGCAGGAAATTTTCTCCAGCAGCAGCATCGGTGGCACCCAGTACTGAGGGGCTCGCAGCAGCCAGTGCCAGGTACGGAGCATTCTTGTACAATGCACAAGCTGTACAATTCAATGCTTGGTGTCCGCCCCATGGCAGTGTCCTTACTGGACCAACTTGGTGGTGGTGTAATTTTGGATTGCTAGGATCTAGAGAATTGGGCTACCTGATATCAGTGGGGATATCAGAATCCAACCCTCTTGGTATTTCTGTGAGTTACCCCACATTCTCCTAAATAAGTTCTTTTCTAAGTCAAAGTGAGTTGGTTTATTTTTCTTGCAATAGCATCCTAACTGGTATAGGAATGGCTGCAAGCAATAGACCCCAGAGAAATAGGGTGGAATCTGCGATTGATTACATGACATGGTCAGGATAAAAGTCAATAAAAATCTAGGTAGGATTGAAGGTGGTGGGTGAGGAGCACTCTGACCTTCTCAGAATCTGCAGAGGTGAAACAATTCATTTCATTATTTCCCCATCGGGAATGAAATGCCCACAGAGTGGTTACTGCCATAGATCAGGATTTCTCAACTTCAGCACTATTGACCTTAGGAGCTGGACCATTCTTTGTTGTAAGGGCTGTCCTGTGTGTTCACTGTAGGATGTTTAGTAGCATCCCTGTCCCTGCCCATTAAATGCAGTAGTATCCCCTCCCACAGTTGTGACAACCAAAAAGATCTCCAGCCCTTGCCAAATGTCCCCTCAGGCACAAAATTGTCCCCAGGTGAGAATCACTGCCATAATGGAGCATGAAGTAGCTGATAAATTAAAGGACTTTGGGGGTGGATAGCTTAATAAAGGAGAATGACAATCCATAATTCTTAAATTCTCAGTTCAAGGGATGGAGAGAAAACCAGGGAATCCATCCAACTTTGCCAAGACTCCTTTACTTGTTACAGCTGCCAAACGATGAGAGCCAAAGCCCAATTACAAACTTGACCTTCACTCTGTCACTTGGCTCCCAACCGAGCAGAGCCACTGGTGCTGAGAGAGCTGCAAATGGGGAGGCCATATGGAACCGGTGGAAGCTTCTCCTGAAGGACTTACTACCTCAGATGCTGAGAGGTGCCTACAGAGAGCCTCTGTCGGCCCTCTTTTGGAATTGCCTCAACTGAAGAGCTTCCCCAAGTCTTCCCCTCTTCCAGGGTAAGTCCACATCCAATGACTGATGATACAAGGGTATAAATGCCCAGCTCTCAAACCTCAAATTCTACAATTTTGAAGGGCCACCCCAGCTTTCAAGTGCTTTATGGATTCAGTGGAGGCTTTAACTGAGATTGAATTGCAGCCAGAGGTGAGCTGGTAAGTGGGCTCTCCAGGGGAGGGACAACAGCCCTGATTTATAGCATCTGCCAATTTCCATGCAAGCTAGCCCCAGCATACCACTCATCACACCCCCAGGTCTGTCTCAGCCCCTTTCTGCTTTCTTTCTTTCTTATCTACAAGTGGTAATCCCAAGACCATGCCCTGATCAAACTTCTGTACGCCAATCATTGTCTATCTCGGAGTCTGCTTCTAAGAGAACCCACCCAAGAACAAATGGTGACTCAAGACTGGTGGACCCCCTAGAAGGAAGAGTAAGCTCCCATTATGGAGAGAAAAGAGTTCCCTGTTTAAATCATGAAGAGCCTTGTTTATCATACAAAGTTGTTTTGAATTTATCTTGTAGGCAATGGGGAGACAGTAAAGGGCTTTAAATAGGGTACTAACAAGACTTGATATTTACTTTATGAAGATTTCTCTGGAAGCAAAACACAAAATAAACTGGAGTGGCAAGAGATTGTTGCAATAGTCCAGTTGGGACAGAGACAGTGGGGATGGACAGAAAAGCCCACAATAAATTGGGAGGATTTGGTGACTAATTAGATGTGATGGTGGCAAAGAGAAAAAAACAGTGAAAGATTAAGTTAAGATTACTATTTGGGAGACTAATCAGAGTAGTACATGGAAGAGAATATTATTAGGAGGAAGATACATTTTCAACATGTTGAAATTAAGGTTTACATACCCACATAGGCCATCAAGGTGGAGCTATTCAGAAGGGATATATATATATATATATATATATATATATATATATACACACACACACACACATATCTCACATATATCTTATGCATACATATATATTATGTATTATATAATATCACATCACTTATTTTCATACCCTATTTCAAAAGAAGGCTGTATAAATACATACATTATAGCAGGATAGCAATAAATAGATGAAATAAATACATGAAAAATTGAGGTGACGAGAATTAACACAGAGGTGAAGTTAATACACAACAGGAACAAGGCAGACCCTAAACAACAACTACAGACAAGTCACCAAATCTGCCCTGAAGTTCCTAGTGGCAAAGCAGAGAGAAACACAATCAAGTAAGTTTCATTGAGACCCACAGTTAAAAGCAAGTTGGTGGCTTTTAACCACCCATTTCTGGGTACTGAGATCTGAAGGGAAACATCTTCCAGGACTAACTAGCCATTGAATATACAGAAAAGGAGGCTAAGAAGTGAGGCCAATGATGGAGACGGAGAGGTGGGAGTCGGGGGGTGGGGTGCTGGTGATGAGTGTAGGCACAAGGAAAGTGTGTGACATGACAAGAAAAAGGACCAAAGATGGAACCCTGGGAACACTGACATTTTTAGAGGAAAGCTGGAGAATCAGGGAAGGAGAAAGAGCAGAGAAAATTAAGCCCCCCAAGGAATCCAACCGTATGAATTGCAGATATACTGCTTGGGAGGACTTGCAAGTGTGTTTTATAATTTCATTGTCTACTTCAACGACAACAGAAAACTTAGTCTTGAAATATACCAATAATAGCCTTCAAGTGCTTGCCTGGAGGGGAGGGGAATGCAGCAATCTCTTATCTTTTCAAAAACACAGATAAAGGCCACTGTCAAAACATAACCCAAAATGAAAAGGAATATTAAGTTGTATCAGTGATGTCATGGTTATTATGATCTGACTAAAGTAATGTAACTGATAGTAGCAGAGTATCTACACAAGACTTTGTAGTTTCTAGCTGAACTCTAATTTTAAAGTAAAAATCACAATTTATATTCACTTCAGGAATAACTGAGTCTTCAGAAAAGATATAGATTTTTGAAGAATAAGTTTCTCTCAACATCCTGTCTTAAGAGTACAAAAATTTGTTCAGTTTTTTTGGGGTTTTTTTTGTAAGTTTTCCTTGAAAATCGATTCCTCTCTCTATCCTACCAGAACAAAAGAATCACTAGGTTTACCTATGGATTAGCTGATAAATGAAATCAGGTCATCTCTGCCCTGAAGAAACTTGAGACCTGCTTACTCTCTGAGACTGAAGGCTTGAGAAAATGAGTTCGAGAGGCAATTGCAGATGCTGCTTTTCTTAAGGGGGAGGAAGTGAAATACCATGAAACGCAAACAAATAATGTAAATAGAAATTATGGAGTTCCCCCTAATTAAAATAATTTCTAAGTCTTCAATCAATGGAAATGTCACGGGGAAAAAGACACTATATTTTTACATCATTATTTTAAAAGGAAATAGAAAATAGAAGTAGGCTGTGCATCTTGATGAGAAAGGAATGAACAGATGTAAAACGGGCAACCATATGAAAAGCCCATTGAAGAGAAGTGGATGATTAATATATACTATAAACAGGTTGGGACAGCGTGATTTATGTCCAACTCAGAATGGAAACCTACGATGCAGAAAATGAGGTTAAAATGAAAAATGTAGGAATCCTGACAAACGACAGAATAAGAGATAATCTATGTTTTAAAGCAAGGGCGTAAATTAAAACGAAGAACCAAAATTCTTCTCGTAAAGAATCCAGGAGCCTACTGACAAGTGTGGACGAGTAAGCTGAGTTGGAACTCTTCCTTAGAGAACTTGGGACTTTCCTCCATCCCGAGACAATCCATAGATCTGTAATGAAATGTGCGTTTCTTAGTAAGATGATGATGCTATACTGGTAGCAAAGAAGATTTTACAGACCGGGGAAGGGCAGCCATTTGTGGTAGACACAGGAATGACTTAGGGTTCTCAAGGAAGTAGTCGCACTCAGATGATGAGCCATTGTGTTAAGTAAAGGCAAACTAGAACCAAACTTGCTATTCGACCATATTCTAATAATATTATTAATAATCAAAGTGAAAGATCACCTACCAGGTGCCAGACAGGGTTGTAGGTATGTATTCCCTTTGTACAGAGAAGAAACAGGTTCAGAGTAGAAGGACAACTGTAAAAGAATAAGGTGAATTAACATAGGGCTCAGGCTTCTGATGTCCTGATGAGAAGAGCACAGTGTGCCTCATAATTCTACAGTATACGTTAGTTGGGGGAAAGTTGTGTTTTCCTACACTTAGAAGAAAAGGTATCTCCATTTTCCCTATTTCCACTTCTCAAGATCAAGGCCTCAAGCTTGCTGAAAACGTCATTAAATGCTACAAGTTCATTATGTGAACACTTTGTTAGCACAAACTTTTTTTTTTAATCAAAAGCAGCATCGGATAGGTAGTTCATTTCTTCAATATATTTATGGCTTTTTGTATTTCATTTTGGATTTTTTGTAACATACAATTTTATTGAAGAATATATATTACACAGAAAGTGCCCACATAAAAAGTGTCCAGTTCAATTAATTTTCACAAAATGAACATACCTATGTAAAAAATTTTCAGATAACAAAATGGAACGTGAACAGATCCCCAGAAGTCCTCTTTGGCCCACCCCTGTCACTAACCTTCTCTTGAGGGTAACAATCATCTTGAGTTGTAATACAATAAATTAGTTTTGTCTGTTTTTGAACTTCATATAAATGGAGTCACAAACATTTACAAATTATTGTAAAGAGCTTCTCTCATTCAATATTGTATTTATGAAATTCATTTGTATAGTTGCATGTGGTTTGTTGTTTGTTCATTCGCATTGATATGTAGTATTCCACAATTTATTTATGTATCCTACCATTGATAGGTATTTGTTGGTTCCTTCTATTCTTCAATTTTGACAGGAAAAATGCTGCTATGAATATTTCTATGTATCTTTTTGGTGAATTTTGGAATTATTCAGATTCATTGTCTATATTTTTAACTTTGAATGGAATTTTAAAGTATATTATTTCTCTCTTTTCCTTATTAGATGTTTGGTTAATATTTGTGAACATCCACTTTACTAATTTTATGTTACATTTTTCCCTAACAGTATTTCCAGTAATTGCCTCAAGAAATGACAAAGCCTTAATTAAGTTCCTCGAACATGTCACTTACTGTAGGTTACAGGAATTCGACAGTAATTAAATAAGATGCCACTATAGACTTCTATTGATGGACATATGGCAGACTAGGTTCACAACCAATGAAAAGTGCTGGATAATATTTATCTTTTAAAAATCTTCTTAAATGTGTTGACAAACTGGCTAGAATAGACTGTAAGGAACACTCAGATTAAAAACCAAAGGGGAGCATATGGAGACAGAGAGCATTGATGCTGCCTTCATCATGAGGGAGGGTACTGAACTGGGTGAACAGACGCTTAGATATGCGCAGCTTTCTGGGGCTGGGGGAGCGGAGATAAAACCCAGCGCCTGAACAGAGGGTAAAGCTAAGCCCCAAAGGGTACCCCCTTAGTGGAAGGATGAGCTAGAAATAACCCCTATCTCCCAGAGGATTGCAAAGATAATTGCCAATGAGTGGAAGAAGAAAAACAACAAAGTTGTCATAAAAAATATCCTCATGCTAGTCCATAAAGCAAGGCTCAACAAGCTACAAAGGAATGGTATTAGACCACACAGCTTAGAAACCAACAACAAAATAACAACCAGAAATATCCCACATTTAAAAATACAGAACTATATACTTCTAAGTAACCAACTGTTTAAAGAAAAAATTATAACAGAAATTAAACAATATTTAGAACTAAACAATAATGAAAATTTTATATAACAAAGCTTTTGGTACGCAGCTAACACAATAATTAGAGAGATATATAATCTTTGTTGCATCTATTAGGAATAAAAGAAAGGCTAATGTTAGTGAACAAAAAAATTCAACTCAAGGAATTATTGTTTTGTTTTTTGTTTTTTTTTTAGCTGAGCCATCCTGCTACCTGTTGGCAGCTCAGCGGCTGCTCAGCTCGGGCTGGACTCGAACTGCTGTTGCTCAGAGCTCAAACTCTTGAGCGAACTCTTAACCAACTGAGCCACTCGGCCGGCCCTTCAAGGAATTATTATAGAAAAAAAAGAGCAAAATAAATCCAAACAAAGATGGAAGTAAGAAATAATAAAGACAGAAACAAATTAAAATCAGAAAACAAACTTACAATAGTGAAAATTAACAAATTCAAAAGTTGGTTCTTTGAGATGATTAAATTGACAAGCCTCTGGTAAGACTGATAAAGAAAAAAAATACAAATAAACAATACTAGGAATAGAAACATAACTACAGATACTATAAACATTATAAAAGGATATTACGAATGACTTTATGCCAATAAATTTTAAAACTTAAATAGGCAATATATTTTATTTTATTTATTTTTTTATTTTTTTATTTTTTAGCTGAGTCATCCTGCCACCTGTTGGCAGCTCAATGGCAGCTCAGCTCGGGCCGGACTCGAACCGCTGTTTTGCTCAGAGCTCAAACCTTTGAGCGAGCTCTTAACCAACTGAGCCACTCAGCCGGCCCCAGGCAATATATTTTAATAAAAATCTTTAAAACAAGATAAAATAGACAAATTCCTAGAAAATTATAACTTACCAAAACTGACTCTAGAAAAAATGAGCTATTTGAACCCTTCTAAAGAAATTGACATGGGGCCGGCCGAGTGGCTCAGTTGGTTAAGAGTTCGCTTAAGAGTTTGAGCTCTGAGCAACAGTGGTTCGAGTCCTGGCCCGAGCTGAGCAGCCACTGAGCTGCCAACAGGTAGCAGGATGGCTCAGCTAAAAAAATAAAAAATAAATAAATAATAAATAAATAAATAAATAAATAAATAGATAAATAAATAAAATAAAATAAAGAAATTGACTTAATGGTTAAAAATCTTTCTGCATGAGAGATAATAATAAGTTCTTCTTTAAAACCTTTACATTTTGGGGTAATTTGTCACACAGCAGTAGAAAACCACAGCAGTATCTATCTACATTTTTTATAAGGCTTCAATATAAATTTGAACAGACTAAATATTTACTGCTATTAAGGAATTATTATTAATTTTAGCTATGATTCTGGTATCATGTTTAAAACAAGTTCTTATCTCTTAGAGGTACATTTTTAAGTATTTATGGATGAAATGATATGAAATCTGGAATTTCCTTTAAAATAATGAAGTAGGTAGGAGTCACATGAAAAAGACTGGCCATGGTTGATTGTTGATGGAGCTGTGTGGTTCAGTATAGGGGTGCATTATATCAAATTCTTCATGTTTTGTTTGTTTGAAATTTTGTATAACAGAATTGTTTTTAATTTCCCAGGGATGAGAACCATGACTTACATATATTTTATAAATATCCTTTGGATATATTCAATCATTAATTAAAAAAAAATTAAAAAGTGAATTCAGCACTGCCAACAGATTTGATACAACTTCTTAGATAATTTGGATACTTCTCATATCTATGTTGTAGGGGAAATCCATGGTAGTTTCATCTTTGAAGACATTTTAAATACATTTTAAAATGCAGTGTGCAGGAAGAAAAAATTATGTAGACTCACTGCTAAAACATCATATAGCAAATCATTTCACTGGTATGAGAAACCCTCAAAACTCCCCACCCCATCTTCTTGCCAAGACTGATCCTTGAGTCCAAACTCAGCCTCCTCCTAGGATTCCAACACTAACAGCAGTTTGGAACACAATTTCCTGTCTCAATTTCCCTGCTGTGTGCCCACTGGAGTGCACGTCATTCGCTTCAGAACAGGGACCTCATTATCTTTACTTTATGTGCATCATCCTACCTGGCCCGTGCAAGACTCCTGCTCGATAAACAGCATTTCGCCAGCTCCTGCCTGCCTCCCTGGCTTATGGTGAGGCTTAAAGTAAAAGCCCTGTAAATTGAATGTCTAATTGCACTAGATCCTCTGCCTCAAGTAAAAAAGCAGGCAGGTCTCATCTTTTGAAAGAGGCTTCTCTGAGTGGAGGAGAAGACTCCTTCGCTCATTCACTCCAGTACTACTAGCAAATGGAGTGTTCCTTGGTTTCTTCACTCACTAGCTGGGCCTCCCCAGCTAGATAGATATTAGGAATAAAAAAGAGGCTAGACAAGGAGGTCAACACCCTGGCTTGGTGCCCATCACACTGGTCACACCGGCACACCGTGGCTGTCTCCAAGGGGACATATTACTCAGAGAATATTTTGGCATAAACTCAGTCATTTCAGTTAATTCAGGAGGGGCATGCACGAGATCCTGGGAGGCAGGTACGTCATGTCTAAAGGACACAAAATAATGGAGATTTTTCTGTGTGGCCTCACCCAATGTAAGGTATCTTCTTAAGTAGCTCGAACACTAGCTGGAAATACTACAAATCTCAACCTCCCTTATCCCTTTGCTCTTGACAACCTAACAGGAGTTAGAGAACTTTTTTTTTTTTAATCTCTGCTTCTTTTGCCCTTCCATAGTCAAAACAAAACAAAATAATGGATTATTATGCTTCACAGGGGCATGGAATAATTTTAGTTCAATTTGAGATTGGTGTTTTTTACATGTCAGTATGTTATTTTAAATTCATTTCTCTGTGCAGATCAAGAAACAAAAGAGGTTTTGAAAAGAATTCCAAAGCTGCTGAATACACCGGTAATACTGGGTGGATTTTTAAAAAGCCACAATAGTACTAGGCTTATCGGGGGAATCCTGTCATAAGTTATATAAATGTATAACCACTATGCTGTACGCCTAAAACTAACATGATATTGAATGCCAAATATAATTGAAAAAAAAAAGCCACAATTGAGAGGTGGTCTACATATCCTGTTTTTTAGCTGTTCAGATAAATTTTTGTTATTTTTTTCTTTGTCTGGCAGACCTTTGTTTTCTACCTGGTATAAAGATTAATTCAAGAGTTTAACACCCAGGACCAGCTGAAAGACAATTTTGCATTTTAATATGTTTAAGTCCCTCCATTTCTTTCCTTCCTGCACCTGTGACAGCTCCATTGCTCATTCCCTCCTGTCGTGACTCTGGACAAGTTCTCCCATCCCTCCTAGAATGCAAGTGTACAATTTAGTCAACCCTGGTTCACGGGAACCAACAGTACATCCTTGTAGCTCAGAAATGTCATTCTATTCATAGCTTCCAGAGAAGACATCCCAAAGATCAATTTACTCTTTAAACCAATACTCCGAATTCATGAGGAGACTGTATCATATACACTTTATAAAATTTACCTAGCAGTAGGAGATATTTTATAGGGAATGTGTTCTAGGGCTATCTACATGTTGACAAATTGTTTTCTTTTACTCAGTATTGGGAATTGGTGTTCCATGAAGAAACGGAGAGAGAAGCAACCTCTCTTACCACCCCTACCCAACTATCCTTGCTCTCTAGTCTCCTTTGTCAGGTTCGTCAGCTAGAGAATTGCTACTGGCTGTCTACGCACTTGGCAACCAGATCTGACCCATCTGTGAGAGTGCCTCTTAGATGCAGGGGAGATAGGAGCCACTCATGCTAAGGTGAGTTGCTTTGGTTCCCATTTCCACTATGGGTTGGTTCATTTGTGTTTTCTTCCCTCAATCATTCATTTTGGTTAGTGAACAGGTCACACCATGAAGAAATCCATATGACCTGAAATGGTGAGTGTGTGTGTGTGTGTGTGTGTGTGTGTGTGTGTGTGTGTGTGTGATTTAGGTAATTTAGAAAATAAAACATATTTGAAAGATAAACTGGCAAGAACTTGAAACCAATGTCCGGTCACTAGGCTTCCTATTACGTTAAACATCTATTATAATTACATACTTGTTGGTGGCCAACTGAATTCAAAAGCAAAACACGCATAAAACAGACTAATATAATCCTTTCTTCAGATTCTGGAGAACAGCTTGTGGTCGTTCCATTTCATCAAAGGAAACCTGGCTCTGTTGCAAGAATGGCTTGCTCACTCAGCTGATGAATTAGTTGTATTAACGTGCCAGAAACAAAACAACAATCTGGGGATGATTCCTATAACACTTGGTGTTTCATCCAAATGTGATTAACACAGCCAAGAAATTTTGCCCTTGCTACTGTGCAATAAGTCAGAGCCAGAGGTTGAGTTCATCAGAGCTAATCTTCTGTCCACATTTGAAGAAAGGTGTCAGTTGATTTTCCTTCCTTTCTGCATAATAGTTTTAAAGAGAGCCACAAATAACCCTCTTGTTTTTTCAGTTTGAAGATTTTTTTTAGTGAGGATCAAAGACTGAATCTGCTAGATAAGAGATTAATTTGGGGATGTAGGGTGCTCAAGGGGATCAACAACTATGCAAATTTTGTAACAAAATAGTTATTAGCTAGATACTGACCTTTAAAGCTGTGGTGTAGCAGGTCAGGAATTACTGTATTTCCTCATGTATAAGACGCATCCTTTTTCGAAATTTTTGGGGTCTAAAAATTGGGTGCGTCTTATACAGTGGTTGTCGGTTTTTTTACTTGCATTTCCCACTTTTTTTGCTCTTATTCTTGCGCTCCTTGTTGTAGATTTTTTTACTTGCATTTCCCGCTTTTTCATGCTTGTTGTCTTTGCGCTCATTGTTTCGTACTTGTTACCGGTAGATTACGGTAGGTTACATTTTGCCATGTTCTGCCCAGAAATGGCTCAGAAAAGATTTTCGTACAGTGCTGAATTCAAGTTAAAAGTGATCCAGCTTGCAAAAGTAAATGGAAATCGTGCTGCTGAACGTAAGTTTGGTCCTCCTCCAACTGAGAAAACAACCCGAGACTGGCTATGGGAAGAAGAAATCCTACTGAAAACACCACGGCAGAAGAAGGCCATGAGAGGCAATATATGAAGACAGTGATTCGTCATCAGACACAGATGAGGACAAGCTAATGGCTGGGAGTTTTGGCAGTGATGAGGAGTTGTATGAATTTTTTTTTTTAAGATTTTTTTTATTGGGAAATTGGGGGGTTGGGAACAATGCTGGGAAATTGAGGAAAAGGGAACAGACAAGTTGCTGTCGTTTTTTGTTCTTCAGTCTAGTTGTGAAGGACGTTGCTTCACTGGCCCAAGTTGGCACCATCATTGCGCTCTTCCCAAGCAAGGCAGATCAGTCCCCGGCCTCTGGACGGCCGCTCACTGCGGCTGCTGGCCGCTCACGCTGGCTGCTGGCTACTCACAGTAGCCCATGGCAACCCACTGCCACAGGGGCTGCAGCCTCATTGGCCCTCATATGTGGGATCCGAACCGGGGCCCTCTGGCATCCCAAGCCAGTTCTTAACCATCGTGCCACTCGGCCGGTCCAAGTTGTATGAATTTTATGATGAATAAAACTTGAGTTCAATAACTTTATGTAATACATTTTTAAAAAAATTTCAGGCCCCAAAATTAATGTGCATCTTATACATGGGAGCATCTTATACATGGGGAAATATGGTATAAACATAGCCTTGCCTTTATCTATGCTCTGGGAAGTAGTAGAGGATTGTGGTGTTATAAAATATGCATACGTGGGCATCAGAGTAACAGCCTCCATCACTTTAGGTTTAGTGGGAACTGAAGCTATTGTATTTGCCGGAGACCTCTCTATGACAAGCTCAATGAGATCATTTAAGTAAAGCTCCCAGCACAAAGTACTCAACAAATGGTAGTTATTCCTACAAGCTGCTTAACTATTCAATGGCTATAATATTTATGCTTTAGGTGATGACGAAGATTATGCACCAAATCAGAGAAAGTACTAAGAATTTATCTTATTTGAATTAGTGTTAACTCAAAGTGTTAATGCACTGATTTTCTCCATAACTCACTGCCGTATCCATGTATACTTAGTAAGTATTAAAAAAAAAACCACACCCACCATTTAGTGCTTTTGAGACAGCTGAGGTACAAGAAGCTTTCTGATTGTATGATTATTTGACTACAACAAGCTGACTCAGAAGGTACCAAAACAACTTAGTGTTCGGGTACAGAACATGATTTCTATTTTAAATATCTTAATCCTTTAGACTTCGGTTTCTTTACCAGCCAGGGTTTGAGATGGAGGGAGTAAGGAAGGCAATCATTTGCCCTTCCCTGCTTCTCCACTATGTGGTGGAGCCAGGATTAAAATATGAATCGCTTAGCCACCAAAGTATGTGCACTTAACAACTATGCTATACTGCTTTGCAAGTTAGGGTTAGACAGAGAAGCGATGTGGTACAGGGGTGCAGGTGTGGGCTCTGGAAATCTACTGCTTCAGTTTGAATCCAGCTTTGCCAGAAAATTACTTAATATTTCTGTGCCTGAGCTTCCTTATCCAGAAAGTGGGGATAGAAACAATACTTGCCCATAAATCCATGGGAGGATGAAATACCTTCATACATGCAATCTGCTTAGAACAGTGCCTGGCTTATTATACATAAGCAGTGGTTACCTGTTATTTACCTTGACGGACATATGGGAAACAGCCTAAGGTGTTGTTTTTTTCTGCATTTATTTATTAGATCTGAGGGACCTTGTCTTATTTGCAACACATTTTTTGCTTTGTCCTAAACAACTGGAGGTTTACCTTTTATCTCTTGTGCACTGACTGCTTCAAACACTGCTCATAGTTTGTTTTCTTCTTCTTCTTCTTCTTCTTCTTCTTCTTCTTCTTCTTCTTCTTCTTCTTCTTCTTCTTCTTCTCCTTCTTCTCCTTCTTCTTCTTCTTCTTCTATTACATAGGGATTTATGGGGATTGAAGGAGATATTTCTAAATCAAGTTACACTTCAGGACTGTAAGTCTTAAGCTATTTATCTTTGGGGCATTGGTTCTAAGATCACTACGCTTTAAAAAACATGGGTTCTTGGAACTGCTTTGTAAACTACTGAGAACTATAAAATTGTTAGGTAAACTCTGACCCAGGGAAGATGGTTCTTAAGTCAGCATTTAAAGCAAAAATTAAAGATGGTTAAAATTACTCTTAAGATCTCTTAGAGTACAGAACCGTTCTGTTTTTCAGTAAATCCACTATAGTCATTTTTTTCCTCCAGTTTTGGGACAGGTCACATGTCTTCTGTTGAACACCAGATGAACTAATTGGTTTATATTTTGTGTGAAAAAACATTTGCAGCATAAGCCAAGCAGTTTATATATACTATCTCATGTATTCCTCACAGCGACCTTATGAAGTATTCGTATTCCTTTGTTATCTGTGAAGGACTGAGGCAAAGCAAAGCAAAGCAAAGCAAATGACTTGCCCATGGTTACCAATAGGTGGACTGTGGAGCAGAATTTTGACCTTGACCACCGAAGCCCCTATGTTCCCTCTACAGCGTGTCCCTCTGCCTAGAATCCCTTTTGTGTGGCACTGAAGGATACAAATCGTCCTTCACTCTGCTCAACACTGCTCAGCATCTGTTAGAGGAAACACTGAGTTTAGACCTCCTCACCTTGAATTGAATACAGAGGAGCTGGAGGAAGTCCAAAGAAGACGAAGGAGCCCATTTGAAAAAAGTCCCAGGAGAGATTCCGTTGAAGAGTGGAAAGATTTAGAGAGGGACAGAAAGGGCATTACTGACTCCGTTGTATTTTAGAGCCATAAATAAGTTATGCAGGGACACCAGGAAGAATCATCCCTCTGGTTGTGTGGCTTGGCTGCTGCCCTCCTTGAAGACGGGCTGGATGGGAGCTTCCCAGAGTCTTTTCCATCTCACGGTTCTAGGAATCCATCCAGGATATCAATAATAAACGTAGCAAAGCCAGAGAGGAATCGCCTGAGGCTAGCTAGAGATACCACTCAGTTGATTCCTGGAATGCCTCTCTAGGGGGGCGGGGGGGGGGCAGACATTACTGTCTTCCTATCATCTAATGGTAGGGAATGAGGACACTCAATTCACATAAAAAGTGCCTATTCAACAGGCATTTTTGATGGACAGGTGGCCCCAAGGGTGCCGGTTTTACACATCCGTTTCCATGCAGGGCGCCAAACAGCGTCAGGGAGTGGGTCCCCGCCTACGCTCTGGCCTGCAGGAAGTGCGGCGTGCATTTAAGACCTCGCGCGCATGGTGGGTAACTAGGGTATAACCAGGGGAATGTTCTCGATGGTTGGCGCCGCCTACCTGTGGGCGCAAGAGCAGTCCACCACCTCTGTACAGATAAGCCTGTGAAAGAAACCAATTTACTCAAATGGCTGGTCCACAATAAAGACAGGATCCTTTCTTGTAGCTTTGGTCTTTCTTAAGGGCTCTTTTTCTTTTCGCTGCTTTTGTTCTGAGCACACATCCAGTATAGTTAATATAAAAAAAAAAAGGGTGGGGGGTGGGGGGGGCGAAGAACCGTGTACAAAATAAGATAAGCAATGCTTTTTCCTTATAAAACTCAGGTACATAATAGTCTGTGATATGGCTAATAGTAACAATAACAATGATGAAATCGCTTCTGTGCCAGATGCTCTGCTTAAGAACTTTGTTTGCATCATCTCGCTCCCCGAACGCAACCCTGGACCGGAAATATTTGGCACTTCCTCCAGGTCCAATCCAGTAGGGCACCTTTAAGGAGTCAGGTTTTTCTTTTCCTTTTCCTTTTTTAAAAAAGCAAATGCTACTGAACATCAAAATCAGCTGGATTATCTTATCATCTTAATTATAGCCTCATAGCCTCGGAGGTATGGTTAATATTAAAACCTAAGAAGACCTAATAACATGAACATGGATGATAAGCCTCTCAATAAGTCCCTTCTGGGCTCTGCTAATCTGAAAATTCAACAATGACCCACCATAATCCCTCACCAGACCAATGGTAAAAGTCTAGTTAAAGAGCTGTTTTGAGTTTGTGCTTCAGCTGCACTTATTTTGATGGCCTTCAGTAAAGGTCTACTACTCTTTTAAGTTTTGCAATTTTCAGTCTTGTGACTGTTAAAGAGGATGCTGATACAAACATTCTACTAAGCTTTATGAAAGGTATAATACAAAAAGCCAACACATCTAAACAATAAGGTTTTCACCTACAATTTCTTAATGGAATTGTGTTTGGAATATAGTATAATATTGAAAATTATCAATCAAAAATTTAAAATCCTTACAGAGGAATCCCCATTTCTATCCTCTTGTTTTCTCTGCACTTTAGTTGGTTTGTATTTATATTTTTCAGCAATGTTCCATTTCTTTACTAACTCTGAACATTAATTCTCCCCTCTGGACCTCAGAGACAAATTGTGATTTAAAAATCTTCTAGGGCTACTGCATTTTAAAATGTGATTCCTTAATTAAAATCTTAGCATAAATAAGCCCTAACAGAGGGCTCACTATTGTGAGACACTTTTACATAAAATATCTTTCTCTTTGCATTGTGTCTCAATTCCAACTATTACCTATAAGGGGGGAAATTAGACATGTCCCAATCACTATTCCCATACATTAAAGCAACCATATCAAGTCATTCAAATCAGGTTTAAAAATAGGAGATCTGGGCAGAACATATTCAAAGCCTCGTCTGTTTTCCTTACTGAGTATATTTTCCTTGGAATTTGGGTTTTGGAATGAGCTGCCAACCTCAAACCATTGCCATGCCAAGGCAATGAACCACAGAACTGTGCTGAGGGCCATGGGACCCAGCCCATTTGTACCCAGAACTGTGCCTGGCATATGATGGTACTTTAGAAATACTTGTTAAATGAATGACTTTACAACAGATGCAGTGATTTGAGGAACACAGAGAGAAATGGGCAGCTCTGGTCTCAGCCCCCTACCATGAACCATGCCATGAAAACCTCAGCTCTTCCCAGGCTCCATCGATGGCAGGGCTCCTCCAGTCATTTGGTTCTTGGCCTCAAAGTTTGGCAGTGGTTAGAGTTTTTGCTTTGGGGACAGAGCATGGCCCCTGCACACATGCTTACTTGGACCTCAAATGCTGAGCTTCATATTTTTTTTAAGATCCTCTTTGACACAAAGTAGTGAAATAGCTGTTAGATAGTAATCAGCTCTCTATCCAATTTTCTGAGAGGACAATTGCTTATATGGCTCAGACATTAAGATTTGTGTTGCAGTGAGAGCTATTCATGGGGCAACAGCCTCTTTACAGGGTGCACAGAAGAATAGGCTTGGAATGGTTATAATATTATAAAAAGACTTTAATTGTGTACTTGCATATATTTGAATTTCATCATTTGATAAGTGAACATTTAAATAAATTTGTTTATTATTGTCTATTCTTCATTTATAGTCTACTTCATACATAGACTATTATCATTTTCTCCACTTTCATGTACTCTACAGTTAATGTTTTATTTGGCAAGGTGGCATAAGATTATTTCACGCTCAATTCTTGCTCATTTGTTCATAGATCAGTGCTTGTCTTTTTTGTTTTTTTCATCATATCTCACTGCCTTAGGCAAATAGAGAGTAATCCTTCAAACATTTGCTTTAATTGCTTATCTTTCTTTAATCAGGTTCATAATGATATTGTCTAGATCTAATCGTAATTTCTTAACAGTTTTATTTACTATTTGAAATGTAGCTATTGTTTAACTACATACTACATTTCTTGAATGTATGTCTTGTTCAGAACAAAATTTATGTAAAAATAATGATGGCATACTTTTGATGATGTAAAAATTTACATATTATTGCTTCCAAAATATTCAACATTCTAGCCCACCCTAAATCTTTTGCCTCCTGGATTACATAAGAATATATGCTGGAATGAGAAATGAAACTTTGAAAATTTCCCTGGCCTCCCTGGGACACGCAGAAGTTCATGGTTCACTTTGCAGAAAATATCACAAGAAATGGATGTTCAGAAGCAGTAAAATTCTAAATCAACCAGAGGCTCCCCAGATATCAGTGTTCACTAAACTCATAAGAATCTTGAATGCCTCAGAGGTCCCCCAATCTACTCCAAGCATGTATTCCTGCTGTTAAGCAGAGAGACGAAAGGTTCCTAGGGGGATAAAGGCATAGACTTCATCTATAAGATGTGACTTTCATCTAACAGCTGGGAGCTCTTGAATCTCTCAAGGCACCGACTCCAGGAGCATGTTCAAATGGAGAAGACTCACAAAGCTTTGGGAAAGCTAAGAAAAAAAGCCAACAACAAACTAAAGAACAACCTAAACACATCACACAGCACTTGTTTCAGGCAGCAATAGAAATGACTGAGGATTTTCCCGGGTACTGATGGAGATCTAGTGAGGATGGCTTATTCTGCTGGGCTGCATCTCAGAAAGTTTCCTAGACCCCTGATCAAGTCCCCAGGCCAGGTCCTGCTGCCCTAAGGCCTGCTAGGTTTCTATCCACCTAAAACCACTGCCGTTTTTAGTTCTGGAAGCAGCTTCAGTTCTGAAGACAACCTTGACTCTGACATGTGCACAAAGAAGAGAAGCTTGAGGACTTTCTATGAGAAGATCAAAGAAGGGTAGGGAGATGTGATCTAGACAACTTTAAGAATAACTTTGCTCTAAAGCTGTGTAGTGGACTTGGTATTTAAATGGGAGAAATGTTCAGCTTCTGAGACAAAACAAAACAAAAAAAACAAAAAAGAAAAGGAAAGAAGAACAAAACAACAACAAAAAAAAGGGGGGAGGGGGAGGGAAAAGGATAGATGGAGAGTGAGAGCAGAAGAATTAGGAATAAATTTAGCCAAGGAGGCACAAGATTTGTACACTGAAAGCTACAAAACATTGCTGAAAGAAATTAAAGAAGACCTAAATAAAGGAAAGAAATCCCAAGTTCATGTATCGGAAGACTTAATGTTGTTAAGATGGCAGTACTACCCAAAGTGATGTACAGATTCATTACAATCCTAGTTAAAATCCCAATGATTTTTTTGCAGAAATGGAAAAAAATAATCATAAAATTCATGTAAACAATCAAGGGAACCCAAATAGCCAAAACTTATTTTAATGATGGCAATCATGAAAAAGTAAAAACAAAGTTGGGTGATCCACACTTCCTGATTTCAAAAGTTACCAGAAAAAAACATTATTAGTAATCAAAACAGTGTGTAGTACTGACATTAAAAATGGGATAGACCTGAGAATCCAGAAATAAACCCATATGTCTATGGTCACTTGATTTTGACAAAGGTGCCAAGTCCACTCAATGAGAAGAGAATATACTCTATAAGAAATAATGCTAGCACAACTGGATATCGACAGGCAAAACAATGAAGTTGGACCCCTACTTTACAATATATACAAAAATTTACTCAAAATGAATCAACAAATATAAGAGTTAAAACCATAACACTCTTAGAAGAAAACATAGGGATAAATCTTTATGATCTTGGATTTGGCAATTGATTCTTAGTTATGACCCCAAAAGCACAAGCAACAAAAGAAAAAAATAGATAAATTAGACTTCACCAAAATTAAAGTCTTTCAAGAAAGTGAAAAGACAACACAGAATGGGAGAAAATATTTGAAAATCATATATCTGACTGGTGTCATCCAGTATCTGGAATATATAAAGAACACTTACAACTCAACAACAAAAAGACAAACAATACAATTTAAAAATAAACAAAGGACTTGAATATACCTTTCTCTAATGAAGGTACACAAATGGCCAACAAACACATGAAAAGATGTTCAGCATCATTAGTCACTGGGAGATGCAAATCAAAACAACAAGATACCACTTCAAAACAAGATACCCACTAGGAAAGCAATGATTTTTTTTATGAAACAGAAAATAACCAGCTTTGTCAAGGATGTGGAGAAATAGAAACACTTGTACTTTGCTGGCAAGAATGTAAAATGGTACAGCTGCTATAGAAAAGAGTTTGGGACAGCTCCTCAAAAAGTTAAATGTAGAATTACCTAGGACCCAGCAATTCCTTTCCTGGGTGTATACGCAAAAGGATTGAAAACAAATATTCAAACAAAAACTTATACACAGGTGTTCCTAACAGCACTGTTCACAATAGTCAAAAGGTGGAAATAACCTAAGTGTTCATCAGATGGTGAATGGATAAACAAATTGTGGCATATCCATTCAATGGAACATTATTAAGCCATAGAAAGGAATGAAGTACTGATACATGCTACAACATGGATTAACCTCAGAAACATCATGAAAAGTGAAAGAAACCAGACACACAGGTCACATACTGTATGAATCCATTTATATGAAATATTCAGAATAGGTAAATCCACAGAGACAGAAGGCAGATTAGTGGTTGCCAATGGCTGGGAGAAGGGAGAATTGGGGAGTGACTGCTTCGTGGGGATGGGTACCCACTTCTTTGGAGGCATGAAAATATTTTGAAATTTGATAGAAGTGGTGATTGTGCAACACTGTGAATATACTAAATGCCACTGATTGTACACTTTAAAATGGTTAATTTTATGATATGGGTATCTTACCTCAATTTTAAAAGGATGGTGGGACAGTGACGTAAAATACACTGCACGCTTTGACAGTGATTTTGTAAATGTATATTTGATACACAGACAATTTCATAGTCTTCATTAAGTGATAAATCACATTATAAATTCAACTTTAAAAATTAAAAATATATACATTTTAAAAAAGCAAAACGGGATGAGGAAACAAGAGCAAAGGAAACAGAGAGAACAAGAAGCAGGGAAAATAGGGAGGGAGGGAGAGCAAAGAAAGAGGAGGAGAAAGAGGAGGAGAAAAAAATCAAGGAGAAAAGAAATATGAGAGCAAGAGCAAACAATTGAAAGTTGGGTAATGTCAAGTGTCAGTGCTGGCTGTGCAGAAAGGAGCCCTCTCCTACAGAGCTGGTAGGAGTGTAAGCTGCTACAGCCACTATGGAGAACAACTTGTCAGTAGTCAATAAAATTAAATTGGGCATGCTCAGTAATGCACAGCATGGAGACTACAGTTAATAATACTGCATTGCATATTTGAAAGTTGCTAAGAGAGTAGATCTTAAAAGTTCTCATCACAAGAAAAAAAATTTTTTATCTATGGTGATGAAAGTTAACTAGACTTGTTGTGATGATCATTTCACTATATATATATTGGGTTGTCGGAAAAGTCACGACGTATTTTGTCTATGTTTTTCAAAGGTCATTAATTTATATAAAGAACAAAGATCAATCAATGATATGTTGCCCATTTTGTTCGATAACCTTTTGTCATCTTTCAGTGAGCTTCATAATTCCTCGTTCATAGAAGGACCTGTCTTTATTTGTGAAAAGCTGAACAAGGTGTAGGTGCTGATTTACACTCTCATTTGAATTAAACGTTATACCACACAAGGAGTTTTGAAGAGAGTGAAACAAGTGGAAGTCTGATGGCGCAAGGTCAGGCGAGTATGGTGGGTGTGGCAACACATCCCATCCAAGCTCCAATAATTTTTGACAGGTGATCAGACTTGTGTGTGATCTCGCGTTGTCACAATGGAACACAACTCCTTTACAATTAACAAGCTCTGGATGTTCTGGATGATGGATTCGTTCAAACTGTCCAACTGCTGACAGTACACATTTGAATTGATTGTTTGGTTCCTTGGTAGGAGCTCGAAAAACATGACACCTTTAAAATCCCACCACACTGAGAGCATAACCTTCCTCTGATGAATGTCTGCTTTTGATGTCATTTGAGGTGAATCATCATGTCAGGACCAAGACCGTTTGGCACACCACATTGTTGTAAACAATCCACTTCTCATCACCTGTTATCAGTCGTTTAAAAAAAGGGTCATTTTCCTCACGTTTAATGAGCATATTGCAGATGTTTATACACGCCATCAAATGAACTTCTTTGAGTTCATGCGGAACCCAAATATCCAGCTTGCTTACGTATCCCAGCTTTTTCAGGTGGTTGTGAATGCTTGAATGAGGGATGTTCAATGTTCCTGCAATCTCTTGTGTCGTGTAACATGGGTTTGACTCGATCAATACCTTTATTTTGTCGTCATCAACCTCGGTGGGCCTCCCTGACTGAGGAGCGTCATTGAGATCAAAATCACCAGCACGGAAATTTGTGAACGATCATTGACACTGATGTTCTTGTAGAGCATTGTCACCATAAACTTTATGCAACTTTTCACAAGCTTGACGCAAGTTCTTCCCTTTATGGAAGTAAAACAGTAAAACATGGCAAAAATGCACAGCTTGGTCTTCCATCTTCAATTTATTGTAAAATCTCCAAAACATGGGCCGGCTGAGTGGCGCATTGGTTAAGAGCTGGCTTGGGATGCCAGAGGACCCTGGTTCAGATCCCACATATGAGGGACAGTGACACTGCCCTCTACAGCTAAGATGCTGAACAACAGCTCA
>NW_017732282.1:587975-594507 GCF_001890085.2 Hipposideros armiger | reverse complement strand
TGGGCCAGTGAAGCAACGTCCTCCACAACTAGACTGAAGAACAAAAGGACAGCAACTTGTCTGTTCCTCTTCCCCCAATTCCCTAGCGCTGTTCCCATCCCCCAATTCCCCAATAAAAATTTTAAAAAATCAAAAAATCTGCATAACACAAATTGCTCAATTTTTTTTAGAATGAAGCTAGAACTGTCAGCTGTCAAATGATATAGCAATAACATAGATGCGAATGACTCTAGTACTTCCAAAAATGAAGTAGCTCCATCTGTTGCAAACATGCATCATGACTTTTCCGACAACCCAATATAAAAATATTGAATGACTATGTTGTACACCTGAAACGAATATAATCCTATATGTCAATTATACCTCAATATAAAAAATAAATTAAATGGATATGCTCAGAGTTCCACTTCTGGTGTCTATCTTAGGGAAGATCATCACAGATGTGCCCAAGAATTCATTCACACAGCATTTGCTTGTAATATCAAAATATTAGAAACAACCTAAATAGTTAAGGGATGAACACATTGTGATATACTGATAATATGATAGCATTATGCAGTAGTTTAAAAAAATGGATATATATATATATGAAAAGAGAAATGACCTCCAAGTTATTGTGTTGTCTGAAAAACATAGCTGACAAATGTAGGTTGATGCTACACAATATACTTTAGCGTATGACATTATATTAATATATTACTTGTATAATAAAAGTGTATAATAAAAAATGGGGGCTGTAGAGAAAGAGAACTACAGGGAACTATACAGGGATTTAAAAATGGAAGAGGATGGAAGAAAGAAGGAAAAGGAAGGACAGGAGAGAGGAAGCGAGGAAGGAGAAGGGGGCGTGGTGAGCAGGCCAGGTTGGATTATTTCTGGAAGTAGGGGCAATTAACGAGCAAGCAGGTAAACCTCAAGGGTTGAGGTGGAGGAGGAGCAAGTTGATGTCAAGGAGAAGGAAAAAGGAAGATCCTGGGAGCCTCAAATTAAAGCTTTCCCAAGATTAGTGGATTAAATGAGAACTGGTTTGTACTTAACCTGCTCCTAGTTCTTCACCATAAGTTTTCTTCACATTGCAGCTGCAACTTGAGTTGGGCCAACTGAGTTGATTGTGTTTCTTTCCAGTCACAGAGGTTTAGTCAAGAGACTAACCCAAAGAACCTAGAGGGATGAAGGCTATGGATCACGGACACACAATCTTTGAAGCAGAAATGCAGCTAGAAGTCCCAGTAAGCCTTACACCTGGGGCTGATCTGTGAGGCTCCATTCCATTAGAGTTTTTGTCTCACAGAGACTCTGCAATGAAGATCAAAGCAGGGACATGTATGTGAAGGAGTAAGGAAGACAAAAATCAGAATGCAACAGGGCAGCAATCTTTAACACAACATTTATCAATAAAGGGGCTACACTGCATGTACTAAAATGTTGAATAACTCAACAACACATACAAGCTGTATTAGTTACCACCAACTTAATGGCTTAAAATAATACACATTTATTATCTCACAATTTTGGTGAGTTAGGAGTCCAGGCATGGCTTAACTGGGTCCTCTGCTTAAGATTTCACAAACTTGCAATTAAGGGGTCCCCTGGTCTGCATTCTCATCTGGAGGCTTGACTGGGGAAGAATCCATTTCCAAGGTCACTTAGATGGTTGACAGAGTTTATTTTCTTGTGTCTGTAGGGCTGAAGACCTTGGCTTCTTGCTGACTGTTAGCTGAAGGCTGCTTTCAGCTCATACAGGCTACCTACAGCTCCTTGCCAGGTGGACTTCCCCAACATGGCCACTTACTTCATCAAGCCAAAAAGGACAGTCTAGAGAGACTCTGCTAGCAAGAAAGAGTCTTTTGTAATGTAATGTCATCACAGGAGTGACATCCATCACCTGTGCTATATTTATTGTTTACAAGCACATCACAGGTCCCAACTGCACTCAAGGGGAGGGATCCCCAGGAAGTGGTGGGAATCATGAGGCCACCTTAGAGTCTGTCTGTCATACAAGCATATGTTTGTTGCTTCTGAGTTTCTTAATTAAGAATAACCATGAATACAATCCTTTAAAAATTGTAATGTATGTGATGTACAACCTAAATAAGAAGTAAAATCTAAACCCAGAGTACATCTAACGTCAAAGCTCGTGACCTCCTCACTTCCCTACTTCTAAGTTCTATGTATATACCATGAACTAGATCCACTTCAAACTGTATTTCCAACATTTCTGAGTAAATCCCTAGAATGAAGAGTAAGAGCAAAGGCCTGGGGGTCAGGTGGTTTCCAGCCACATATGGGGTGTAGGAATATGGGTATTTTTTACCCTAGTTACAGCATCTATTAAAGGAGATTACTTTTACCATTTATATGAATTACTTTTGCTGTTATTCTGAGGACCAAAAGAGACATTGATTACTCAATAAATGTTTGTTCCTGGCATTGGCATCCTTGTCACCAACATGGTTATATAAAATGAAAGTGAGAGTGTTGAGGGCCGGCCGAGTGGCAATGGTTAAAAACTGGCTTGGGACGCCAGAGGGCCCCGGTTTGGATCCCACATATGAAGGCCAGTGACACTGCCCTCTACAGCTAAGATGCTGAACAACAGCTCAACCTGGAGCTGGGCTGCCGTGAGTCGCCAGCGACGGCGTAGGCTGCAGCCCCTGTGGCAGTGGGTTGCCATGGGCTACCGTATGTAGCCAGCAGCCAGCGTGAGGGGCCAGCAGCAGCTGTGAGTGGCCGTCCAGAAGCCGGCGACTGATCTGCCTCACCCGGGAAGAGCGCAATGATGGTGCCAACTTGGGCCAGTGGAGCAACGTCCTCCACAACTAGACTGAAGAACAAAACAACAGCAACTTGTCTGTTCCCCTTCCCCCAATTCCCCAGCGCTGTTCCCATCCCCCCAATTCCCCAATAAAAATCTTTAAAAAAAAAAGTGAGAGTGTTGAGAAAAAGGAGATGGAAATCCTTGAGTAAGTTGTGTGTTTCACTGGTCCCTCACAAACCACTGTATAACTTGGACCCCAAAACAAAACAAAACTTCACCAATTTCATAAGAGGAAAAAATGCATTTGATGTTTGCCTTAAATTGCATGCATCTGGCTTATTACTGATTTGAACTTTTGATCATTTGCATTTTTAATTTTTCCTTCTGTGATTGTCAAATGTTCTTTATCCATTTGCTTTTATGAGATGTTCATTGAATCAAGATATCAACCTCTCTCTCCTATACACCCAAATATTGCCATCACTCTCTGATTATGTATCTCATTTTGTTTATAGTGTGTGTGGGGAGGTGGGGGGGGGGTGCGTGTGAGATACATAGTTGCCTTTTCATTCCAGTAGACCTCTCCATCACTCTCAGCCTAGTATAACACCGACTACCAGGTTGATTTTGTAACGATAAGCAGTGTTCACTTTGGGAAACCGGTCTTCGCAAACTTTGTCCGTAGAGGCCGCTAGGTTTATCGTCCTGCAACGCGGTGGCCACGCCGCCGGCTCCCCGGAGGCTGAGGCTGCCCGGGCGCGGCGGCCACCGCCCCCTCCCTACCCGTTGCGCCCCGGGACGCGCGTCGGTGCCCGGCCCCCGCCCGCGCAGCTGCGCCGCTCCGGAGCTGACTACGGTGACCGAGCGCTCTGCCGCGGGGCGGGCGCCGACCGGGTGGGCAGGAAGGAGCGCGCGAGCCGGGCGCTGGGGGCGTCCGCGCCGGCCAGCGGGGTCCAGCACTGGGCTGGGAAACTTCTGTGGGCGCGAGGCCGGAGCCCTGCGCAGGGCCGGGGAAGGGAAGGTAAGAAGGGGACCCGGGGGACTCCGTGGACGCCGCCTTTCCGGAGCTGTCCGCACCCTGGCACCTCGCGGCGCTTCGGGCAACTCGGCTGGCGCGGTTTCTGGCCCAGCCCCGCACGGGGTGGGGGGCTGCGGGGCCGCCGGCCCCTGGGAGCACCCGTGCTTCGCCGCCATGTGTCCCGCGTTGCCCCGGCGGCCGCTCGGCTCCCGGCCCGGCTCAGGCCAATTGCGAACCTGGGGACCCAGCGGCGCCGCTCGAAGCTCGTCTGACTAAGGGGTCCGCTGCTTCGGGCTCTGCGCGCGCCGGCCCTGGGGACTGGAGTCACCCGCCCTAGGGGCGAATCTTCCCCCAGATCTTCTGTTGGTCCCACTCCTGCCCCAGGTACCTTTAGAGCCCAAAAGGCCAGGTTTTCGAGGGAGAAAAGCTGGTCCAAGGGGCCTTGACAGTCTTAGGTTTTCACCTTGCCGCGCCTGGGAGTTTACTGTATCTTCCTGTCTGCAGTGGGCCTGCCTAGGGTTGGGGGCACTGATTTAGGGCACGAGAAAGTTGCTTCATCACAGGTCACGCTGTCCTGTTTTCTCTATTTGGGGATTCCCCTACCCTCTCCTTTCCCTCCTCCCACCCAAAGAAAAAAAGAAAGAGAAAAATTCGAAAGCCATTAAATTATCTCATTTCCAAGGTCAGTTACAGAGGTATAATACATACTGAGGGTCTGTATTTTAGGAAAAGATAAAAGGCACAGAATCAAAATGCAGTAATAGGGTTATGGAAAAAAAATTTTTGTTTTGCCCAGGAGACATTTGCAAAAAGTGAAAATTTTCTATTTGTAAATAATAAATGGAAAAGTAGAATTAGAAGCCCATTTTTTAACATAATTTAATTTGATTTACTCAACTTTTACAATGTGACAATCTTCCTTCCTTTTACTTTAATTTGTAGTTAGGTCATTTGAATTTGCAAGCTTACACGTTGAGTTTTATGGCAACCTTAAAAAAATGATTGCTCTCTGTTCATACTAAGTTTTGGTGGCTATTTTTTCCCCCCTGTATCTTTAATACTCGGGACTGTTGCACGAACATATCCTTGGTAGGACAGTGCTTGGCATTGTTCCTGTGCCAATAGAAAACCAAACAAGAACTACATGGAACAAAACATAAACAAAACAAAAATTGGATCTCTTTCCACATTTGCAAAATGAAGTCGTCTGGCTGATCCTGGTGCTCTTCGAGACTTTCCTTCCCCAAGAGACCATGTTTGTCTTTTGAAGAGTCTGGGATACTAATATTAATTGAAATCTAGAGTAAGACATTATCCATCCTTAAATTTTGTACACATACACTGGGAGATATAGTTGAGTGTCTTTAATCTCATTAATCTCTCAAAAATAGCTGAGTCATTGTGCATCCTATGTTTCTAAATGGTAACATTCTATGCATTAAATAAAAATGTGTCATAGGAAACCAAAATGCCATACTTCTTACCACGACACTGACTAATAGGGTTGACATACTGGCGCATTCACATCTGCTTATTTTGCGATTGTCTCCAGGAAAGATCAAGAATGGTTATGAAACATTTGCTGTAGTATATGAGCATAACAACACATAAGCAACATGGCAGGCAAGAAGTTTCAAAACTGCTTTGGAAAATATCCATGATAGATTTTCAAGCCTGCAAATGGCAATTGAAATCATTTTCTATAATTGTGGTTGTCGGTCAGCTGGGATGATGAGCTATAAAGAGTAAATATGAATTTGTATACTGAATCATTAAATAGATTTATTTTAAAGGAAAACGGAATATGTTTCTGTTACCTACGTAGTTTATAGGAAAATGTTTTAAAGTGAAAGTTACAAGAGGTATTTTCTAAATTACATAAATAACCAAAAGTTGCTGACTGAAAGTCCCTGTAGTAATGCTGGGTCCTCCCTTCAACTCAGAGAATTCAGACATTAATTCACACAGACCAAAGTGAGACCTCATTTTATGTTCTTTAACAGAATACCCTCTAGTGACTCGCGCACACACACTCTGAAATTGGGGGAGAGGGAAATTAAGTTCTAGAAAGACAAGCAACTGGCTGAGCCTATGGAAGAAACTTCGTCTCTCTGAGCCTCATTTTCCACGCTGAACAACGCTGATAATACTATTTAGGTCACAGAGTTGTTAAGACTCCTAAATGGGTCAGTGTATGGAAGAACTAGTGCCTAGCACATAGTAAGAGCACAGCTAACCTTAGTTCCCCCTGTCTCCCTTAGGTGTTTATGTATTGACTGAACAAACTGTAGGATGAACAATAGGTTACAGCTTTTACTTTTAATTTTACAAAGTATGTGGCAAAATCTTGATAAAAATTGTTGAATGTGGGTAATGAGTGTATGGGAATTTATTATATACTATTTTTCTCTGTTTTTGTATGTGTTGAAAATTATTTATGAGAAAAAAATTAAGTTTGTATCTGAAAAAACAGTAAGATACATTTAATCTTGCATTTAATTTTAAATTGCAATTTTTAGAATGATTCTATATGGACTAAAAGGATAAACACAATAATATGTAGGGACTGGTGGGTGAGGAAGGGAACTGGAGAACAATCCATGATGATGTTCAATTTTTGTGGAATTTTTTTTTTAAGATTTTATTGGGGAGTTGGGGGAGGGGAACAGTGTTGGGGACTCGGGGAAGGGGAACAGACAAGTTGCTGTCCTTTTGTTCTTCAGTCTAGTTGTGGAGGACGTTGCTTCACTGGCCCA
>NW_017732282.1:568684-579229 GCF_001890085.2 Hipposideros armiger | reverse complement strand
TATATATATATATATATATATATATATATATATATATATATATATATATATATATATACTGTGTTTGTTTGTTTATGGACTCTCAATTCTATCCCATTGATCTTTGTATCTGTTTTTCTGCCAATCCCATGCTGTTTTGATTATTGTCACTTTGTAGTATAAATTGAAGTCAGGGAGTGTGATACCTCCAGCCTTGTTCTTTTTTCTTAGGATTGCTTTGGCTATTCAAGGTTTTTTAAGATTCCATACAAATCTGATGATTTTTTGTTCTATTTCTTTGAAAAATGCCATTGGGATTTTGATGGGGATTGCATTAAATCTGTATATTGTTTTGCGTAATATGGCCATTTTAACTATGTTGATTTTTCCAATCCATAAACATGGAATATCTTTCTATTTCTTTGTGTCTTCATTTCTTTTAATAATGTCTTATACTTTTTAGTGTATAGGTCCTTCACATCTTTTGTTAAGTTTATTCCTAGGTATTTTATTCTTTTCATTAAAGTTGCAAAAGGAATTTTTTTTATTTCTTCTTCTGAAATTTCATTGTTGGCATATAGGAACACAGTGGATTTTCGTATATTGATTTTGTGTCCTTAAAGAATCATGTCATCTGCAAAAAGTGACAGTTTAACTTCTTCATTCCCAATTTGGACGCCTTTTATTTCTTTCTCTTGCCTGATTGCTCTGGCTAGGACTTCCAATACTATGTTGAATAACAGAGGTGAAAGGGATCATCCCTGTCTTGTTTGTGATCTCAGAGGAAAAGTTTTCAGTGTTTCACCGTTAAGTATATTAGCTGAGGGTATGTCATTTATGGACTTTATTATGTTGAAGTACTTTCCTCTATACCCATTTTATTAAGTGTTGTAATCATAAATGGATGTTATATCTTGTCAAATTCTTTTTCTACATCTATTAATATGATCATGATTTTTATCTTTTGTTTACATGGTGTATCACATTGATCAATTCGTGTATTGACCCATGTGCCCTGGGATGAACCCCATTTGATCATGATGTATAATCTTTTTAATGTATTGTTGTATTTGATTTGCTAGTATTGTGTTTAGGATTTTTGCACCTGTATTCATCAGAGATATTGGTCTGTAGTTTTCTTTTTTGTGTTATATTTACCAGGTTTTGGTATCAGAATAATGTTGTCCTCATAAAATGAGTTGGGAAGTATTGCCTCTTTTTCAGTTTTTTTGGAAGAATTTGAGGAAGACAAGTATTAAATCATTTTTGGATGTTTGGTAGAATTCACTAGTGAAGCCATCTTGTTCTGGACTTTTGCTTTTGGAGAGGTTTTGGATAATTATTTCAATTTCTTTACTGTTGATCAGTCTATTTAAATTTCCCAGTTCTTTGTGATTCAGTCTATGAAGGTTATATATTTCTAAGAATCTGTCCATTTCTTCTGGGTTATGGAGTTTGATGGCATATGGTCCTTCATAGTATTCTTGGGCGATCCTTTGTATTTCTGTGGTATCTGTCGTGACTTCTCCTCTTTCATTTCTAATTTTGTTTATTTGTCTTTTTGATTCTTTCCTTAGGGGTTTGTCAATTTTATTAATCTTTTCAAAGAACCAGCTCTCTGTTGCATTAATTTTTCCTATTGTCTTTTTGTTCTCTATTTAATTCTGTTCTAATTTGTATTATTTCCTTCCTTCTGCTGACTTTGGGTTTCATTTGTTATTATTTTTCTAGTTCTTTAAGATGTAATGTTAGGTTGTTTGGGGTTTTTCCTTTTACTTGAGATTGGCCTGTAATGATATAAATTTCCTTCTAGTACTGCTTTCACTGCATCCCAATACTTTTGACATGATGTATTTCATTCTCATTTGTTTCTATGTACCTTTTGATCTCTCCTCCTATTTCTTCTTTGACCTAGTCATTCTTTAAAAGTATGTTGTTTAGGGCCAGCCGAGTGACACGTTGGTTAAGAACTGGCTTGGGACACCAGAAGGCCCTGATTCGGATCCCACATATGAGGGCCGGTGACACTGCCCTCCACAGCTAAGATGCTGAACAACAGCTCAACCTGGAGCTGGGCTGCTGTGAGTCGCCGGCGTTGGCGTAGGCTGAAGCCACCACTGCAGTGGGTTACCATTGTCTACCGTGTGTAGCCAGCAGCCAGCATGAGCGGCCATCCAGAGGCCGGCGACTGATCTGCCTCACGCAGGAAGAGCGCAATGATGGTGCCAGCTTGGGCCAGTGAAGCAACATCCTCCACAACTAGACTGAAGAACAAAAGGACAGCAACTTGTCTGTTCCCCNGAACAGACAAGTTGCTGTCCTTTTGTTCTTCAGTCTAGTTGTGGAGGACGTTGCTTCACTGGCCCATGTTGGTATTATCATTGTGTTCTTCCCGGGTAAGGCAGTCGCTTGCCGGCCATTGGATGGCTGCTCACGGCGGCTCACAAAAGCTCATGCCAGCTGCTGGCCAGCTCCACTGCAGCCTACGCCGTTGACTCACGGCAGCCCAGCTCCAGGTGGAGCTGTTGTTCACCATCTTAGCTGTAGAGGGCGCAGCATCACTGGCCCTCATGTTGGATCTGAACCGGGGCACTGCTGCTCATAGCTGGAGTCCCAAGCCAACTCTTAACCAACGCGCCACTGGGCCGGCCCTGGGGTTTTTTGTTATAAAAAAGATCCAAAAATAGATGGTGTTGGATGTTTATTAATTCTGGTTGTTGTGCACAGGGGGTTTTATTGTATTCTTTGAAATTTTTGTATTTGAAAAATTTCAAATTAATATAAAATCACTTTGTTTTTTAAAATTATTACAAAGAATGCAAATAATATATATACCAAAAAAAAGTAAAAGTAGTATTCCACCATCCAGAAATAACCATCCTTAACATTAAGTGAGAATATTTCTTTCTTTGCATTTATACAAATAGAAAAATACAGACATATGAATATGCAATGTGCTACTCCAGAGACACACAAAATGATTTGGGTGTTTTTGTTGGTCTTTGATGGCAGTTCTAAGAAACAAGCTTGTTTACATTGTTATTTTTAAGACTTTAGACTACCTTTTAAAATGTAGCATTTATTTAAAAATTTAGTATGCAACAACTGACTTTAAATGAGTTTTAAGTAGCTTAAGTTTATTTGTACATAAGATGTACTTTTAACTATTTAAAATAGATCTCATAATTTGAAATTCGGCTTACTATTAATAGTGTCAACATTTGAATTTCATTAAAATGCAAGTTCCATGAGGGCAGGGATTTATTTAATTACTGCATATATCAATTAATATTTTTCTGGCCATTTGAAAGTTAATTATACAGTCAAGTATGCTATAATGCTTGTTTTGAAAACAAGCATCATTCCAATGCAATTGAAAAATTAGGAACTAATTTGAGCATAACGTGAATGTTGCTCTTGCTTATGCATGATTTACTCAGCAGAGGCACCAGGAGAACGCATTAAACTGCAACCAGCTGACCTGAGCCATGTAGGCATACACAAAAAGCAAACACACACACCTCAAACATCTCCCAGCTACCTTGGGATCACCACGTTATCCTGCAAGATTGTGTTTTGCTATTCTTTTGCTCTTGTGAACTTTTCTATATAAAAACACACTCATTCAACATCACAAGAATGTCTAAGCATCTTGATTCAAAAATACCAAATAGTGCATGCAAAAGGAACGCTTCAGTACTGAAGAGAGCCTTGAAATAATCAAACATTCTGAAAGAAAAAATAAAATATGTGGTATTTCCTGAGCAGCAGGAATAGGAAATAATCCACATTGTGGATTACGACAGGCAACGCCACAAAAATCAAAGAAATGTCTATGGCTGGAATAACTTCAAGTATTGCAAAGTCAACAACAACAAGGCTGAAAGAAATAGAAGATATGAAAGATTGTTGAGCATGTGGCTTGAGGATCAAACAGTGAGAAATCTTTCTCGCAGTCAAAAAAACACACCTATCTCTACATGAACATCTTGAAAGATAATACCACACCCTGCAGAATGCCCCTCTTAGCACGAGCAGTGGTTGCTATGGTGGTTTCAAACATCGCTTGACCCAGGTGTGTGATCCACCTCATTATTTAGCCATAAAAAAACAATAAAGAAAAGATTATAGCCAATTAGCTAGCACACATGAACTTTTTAGATGTGTTTGCCAGGAAGAAACATGAGAACCTTACCTAAAATAAACATAGGAAAAGTGAGTTCATTTGCTGAATATAGGTCACTTGGAGGAGAGGGAAATGAAGGTGTCTCCCTTTGACTCATATCAAGAAAAGACCGTTGAATGTATCCATGAATCCACTTCTCCTGCATCTTACATCAGGAATCGCTGGTGAACTTACTGCATGACATAATAGCAGCTGATCCAAAGTATTAAATGGCTTCCTGCTTGTCCCTTTGGCCATTTCCAGGATATGGAGAAGTCAGAACTTGAAGCAGAGAATGGGATTGTTTAAAGCAATCAAATGACAAGCTTGAGAAGGAAAGGTTTACTGATGTTTCTTCAAATCAAGAATTATAGGGGTGCTGAGTGATTCAACATAGGACCCACCCTCCTATCCCTTTGTTGCTCAAAAAATTCTCATTTCATAAGAGAACATTTAAATTCATTGACTCTAGAACTGAAGGGAGAAAACAAGAATGTTGTTGATTTGTTCCAGTAATCCAGATATTTAGATTCAAACTGTGCATGAAGCAGTATGTTAGAGTGGTTAAGAGAGCAGATACTTGGATCTGCCTGCCTGGGCGTGAATCTGGGCTCTATCATTTGTGTATGCTTAGGCAACCTACTTAACTTCCCTATACTTCAGTCTCAAGCCTCTCCAATGCTGAGGTGTCCCTCATGGGGTTCACCCTCTCTCGTCTCCGCCCCTCCTATCAGACTTGACATGGCCTCCTCTTTAAGTCCTTCGTTTAGAGGTTCTGTTCATCTAGTGTTCAGGGGACTTCCGAGGTTGAATATTTTATAAATTATTTGTAATTTTGATGTGACCCTGGGAGGCAGTTGGCACAGCGTCTGTCTATTCCACCATCTTACCGGAAGTCTCCTCAAGTCTTAAGAGAAGCCAAGCTCTCATTGTAATGGAAGGTCGAAGGCATACTCCAGCCTAGGAGCCCAGTGGTGCATGCAGAGACTCGCATTATATGAAAACAAAGGCTGTTGTGGACTCTCTGGAACCCAGAAGGCCACAATCCAATCTCCAGTACAAAATTTGTGAGATTATCTGTCTAGCAGTTCCAGTGTTATTCCATGAGGTATCATCAGAAGATGAAATGAGAACATGAAATCATGTAACATAATTGCTTGGGAACATGGAATTCTCCTAAGGCAAAAGGAAAAAAGTAGTGCCTTCCTTGGTAGGATAAAGATCAAGAGCTTTAGTGGGGTTAGCCTTCTATGTAGGCAGAAACCAGATGGTGACATCTATGCCTTGGATAACATTTGAATAACTGTAACAAATGAATGTTGTAGTCAGTATCATTTACATTTATATCAACTCTCTGTTCTTAATCTAGGATAATTCTTCCATATTTATACACTTACACATTTACACATATGCACTGTTTGTACAGCATCATGCCAAGTCTTTTCATTCTCTCTCCGTTACTTGAAAAACTCTAGACCAGTACTATCCAAAAGAAATATAATTCAAATCACATATGCAATTTTAAATTTTCTAGTAGGAACATTAAAAATTAAGAAGAAATGGGTAAAGTTAACTTTAATATGTTTTCTTTAACCCAGTATTTCTAAAACATCATTTAAGATGCAATCAATATCAAAATTATTGATGACATATTCTTTATCTTTGTACTAACTCTTCAAAATCCATTATCTACAACACATCTCAATTCAGACCAGCCACATTTCAGATGCTCAACAGCCACATGTGGCTAATGGCTACCATATTGGGTGGCACAACTCTAGATTTCTATCAGAGGCCTCTGATCATAAGCATTTAACATTGATTGTTATTTTTCTCTGTACTCATTTAGATAATCTTGCCAAATCTAGTCTTTAGTCTTGTAATTGTTAAATATCCCTCTACCCGCCCCTTATCTTCTGCTGTGAATTCTGTTGCTAGACCAAGATCATCAGATTAGATATGGCTAAAGCTGAGTCACCCTTTCTCCTGATTTCTTTCTGAACTTTGGGATCTCTTACAATTCCCAAAAGTCTTCAACCCTTCTCTGTTCCTCTGTCTCAATAGAGATACTTTTTCCTTTCACTTCTTCCTCATAGTCTAATATGTACTTTCTTTCTAGTCCAACATGTAAACCATTGATTCAGGTATTGGTCATCTCTCACTTGGGCTTGCTGACTTATAATCTGCTTATGCCAAAACTATATTCCAAATATTGCTTTTCTACCTGAGCACTGTTATCCTTATCAGTGAACATTCATTGAAGACTCACTCTCTTCTAGATGGACAGGAATTCCAAATACATATACAGATAGATAGATCTATATTTATCTATCTTTCTATCTATCTATATCAACATACATACCAATCAATAAAGCTGATATTCTGGGCCGGCCGAGTGGCGCGATGGTTAAGAGCTGGCTTGGGACGCCAGAGGGCCCCCGTTCGGATCCCACATATGAGGGCCAGTGACACTGCCCTCCATAGCTAAGATGCTGAACAACAGCTCAACCTGGAGCTGGGCTGCTGTGAGTTGCCAGCGACGGCGTAGGCTGCAGCCCCTGCTGCAGTGGGTTGCCATGGGCTACTGTGTGTAGCCAGTAGCCAGCTTGAGCTTCCAGCAGCCGCCGTGAGCGGCCGTCCAGAAGCCGGCAACTGATCTGCCTCACCCGGGAAGAGCGCAATGATGGTGCCAACATGGGCCAGTGAAGCAACGTCCTCCACAACTAGACTGAAGAACAAAACGACAGCAACTTGTCTGTTCCCCTTCCCCTAATTCCTCAGCACTGTTCCCATCCCCCCAATTCCCCAATAAAAAAATCTTTTTTAAAAAATAAAAAAATTAAAGCTGATATTCTAAAAATACACTTATATCTATGTTCATTTCTTTAAAAAATTGCTTGAATATGTACTCCAAGTGAGAGAATAAACAAATTATGATGCTTTAAAAAGGAAAAAATATAATAATTATATGTAACATACATTATATATTTTATATGTAATATCCATTATATATTATATCTGTCAATATATATAATATATGATGGAAGCCTTGTAGACAGATAATAAAAATTCAGCCTAGAAGGTGTACTTCAGGCCACCGTGTTAAGGAAAGGATGCTGTAAAAGATCTACAGCATCCTTTGAAGCCCTTTTGGAATGATGAGTGGTTAGGAAGGAAAATGCCTCCTCACCTGAGCGAAGCATGGAAATGAGAATGCACAGGAGAAAACACGCCTTTCCAGGCCCTGAGAAATAAGGATTAAAACCCAGATCTTTTACAGAATGTTCTGATGTCTCTTGACCCCCAACCCCCACTTCTTGTTTTTTAGTTCAGTAATTCTTAACCTCGGTTGCACATCAGAATCCTTGGTAACTCTATAAACAAAATGCCAGTGCCTGAGCCCCACCACAGGCCTTACATAATTAATTAAATGACCTCTAGAGTTGGGCCCCAATCATAAACCTGGTGGTAAGACCTGAAGTCTTAATTCAGTTCTGCCACTCAAGTCTGTATTTTAACCCATGTTTGGAATAATCTTTTATTCCACATAGAGTCATGTTATTTTAAGGCTAAAAGGACCTCATATAATTTTGTCCAACTCTTTCATCTTACCAATAAGGAAACAGGTCTAGAAAGAGTAAAATTACACAGCTAAGAACCCTTCTCTTAAGTAGTAATGCAAAATGCACCAACTAGATAACAGAATTGTGCACTAACACCAGCACTATAGCCCACGGTCAGACAACTAGGGCTCAAAGAGCACTGCACTGAGTAGCCAATCAGCCTGCAAAGACAGCCAGTGGTCAGCCAGGAATGGACAAACCTGAGTCCCTGCACACAAGCAAGGATAATTCAGAGATCATTCAAGAACAACAAAACAATGGCTCTCAAACATTAGCATGCATGTGAATCAAGTGGGAGCTTATTAGAAATGCATCTTCCTGGGTTCCCTCAATGACTCAGTAGTTCTGGAGCAGAGCCAGGGATGGGTCACCCAGGTGATTCTGATGTCAGTGATCTGAACACACCTGCTGGGAAACACTAAACCCTAACTTAATGTTAGGTTAGGTTAGAAAATGGTTGGTGGCTTCCAATAACCGGCTTCCTGGCCATTGGAAAGCGAAGGCTCAGGGCTGGTTTGGGTATGGGTCTATACCTACCAATAGTAGGAGGTCAGGACACAAGATAGGGAAGGATAACAGTGATCAATCCCCACTGCAGGAATGAGTGAACTTAGAATTTATCATTTAAGATGGACAGCAGCCAAAAGTGACCATTTGTATTTCTCTCTTCAGTTGTAATCCTTTGGGGGAAAGATAGATTTTTTTTAAACTATATTCTCTGAATGGCTCAGCTCTGTTAACATAACAAGCAACCAGTACAGTGATGCGGCTTCTGTTATTTAAAAATTTGCCAAGAATTTTTAGTATATATGTTCTCATTTATATCTTCCAGCACCCTTTAAAGTGGACAGAATAGGTGATAATTACCTCTGCTTCACTGATGAATAAATATTCCTGAGTTGCTGTAAGTAGCAGGAAGGAAACTTAAGCCTACATTTTTCTAAAACCTGGTACTGTAGAAGTGGAATGAAGTGGTTTAGACTGTGAGCTTCAGCGTCAGGCAGACCTGGATGGAATCTTAGTGCCAATATTAGCGATGCGACTGAACAATTTATTTACTTGCTCTGAGTTTCAGTTTTCTCATGTGTAAGGTGGAGATAATAGTACCTTCCTCACAGGGTTGTTGCGAGGATTAAATGAGGTAGCTTTTTAAGTATGAATGGCACATAGTTGCTCAGTAATAGTATGTCCTTGAGGACAGGCAGAGAAAACCACCTTTAAATAAATGATTATTTTCTATATGGAACACATAGCAAAGTTCAGATATGATTCCAGTTACAGAGCACAATATTGACAGAATTTTTATCTTCCGGGTTGCCTAGCAACCAAAAATAACTCAATACTGCAAGTAACCAAAGTTTTTTTTTTTAATTTTTATTAAATTAATTGGGGTGATATTGGTTAGTAAAATTAATTAGGTTTTAAGTGTACAATTCTGTAATACATCATCTATATATTGCATTCTGTGATCACCACCCAGATCAGTTCTCCTTCCATCACCATATATTTTAACCCTTTCCCTCTTCTACCATCCCCCTTCCCCCAACCTATGATAATCACTAAACTGTTGTCTGTGTCTATAAGTTTTTGCTTGTTTGTTGCTTTCAGTTTTATGCCCTACATATGAGTAAAGTCATATAGTTCTTGACTTTTTCTGACTGACTTATTTTTTTTAGTATGATAATCTCAACATCCATCCATGTTGTCACAAATGGTAGTATTTTATGTTTTCTTATGGCAGAATAGTATTCCATTGTATATATGTACCTCATCTTTATCCAATCATCTATCACAGGACTTTTTGATTGTTTTCATGTCTTGGCCACCATGAAAAATGCTTCAGTGAACATAGGGTTACATATATATTTATGGATGAATGTTTTCAGATTTTTTTGGTAGATAACCAGAAGAGGGATTGCTGGGTCATATGGTAATTCTATTGTTATGTTTTTGAGGAACCTCCATACTGTTTTCCATAGTTGCTGTACCAGTTTACATCCCCATCAGCAGTGTATGAGGACTCCTTATTCTCCACAACCTCTCCAACACTTGTTATTACTTGTCTTGATAATAGCCATTCTAACAGGTGTGAGGCGGCATCTCATTGTGGTTTGGTTTGCATTTCCCTAATAGGTAGTGAAGTTGAGCTTTTTTTTTTTTCATATATATCTATATGTTGGCCATTTGTCTTCTTGGGAGAAGTTCTGTTCAGGTCCTCAGCCCATTGTTTAATTGGATTGTTTGTTTTTGTTGTTGAGTTGTATGAGCTCTTCACATATTTTGGATTTTAGCCCCTTATATAGGAGGTGTTGCTTGCAAATGTCTTCTCCCATTCAGTTGGATGCCTATTTGTTTTATTGATGGTTTCTTTTGCTCTGCAGAAACTTTTAAATTTGATATAGTCCCATTCATTTATTTTTTCTTTTACTTCTCTTGCCTTTCAGGTCAAATTCATAAAATCATCTTTGAACCCAAAGTCCCTTAGTACCTATGCTTTCTTCTATGCAATTTATTGTTTCAGATTTTTTGTTTAGGTCTTTGATCCATTTTGAGTTTAGTTTGGTATACAGTGACAGATAGAAGTCTAGTCTCATTCTTTTTGCACATGGCTTTCCAATTTTCACAGCACCATTTATTGAAGAGGCTTTCTTTTCTCCATTGTATGTTTTTGGCTCCTTTGTTGAAAATTATCTCTTTGTGTGTGTGTGTGTGTGTGTGTGTGTGTATGATATATATATATATATATATATATATATATATATATATATATATATATAT
>NW_017732282.1:544811-566544 GCF_001890085.2 Hipposideros armiger | reverse complement strand
TCCTCCACAACTAGACTGAAGAACAAAAGGACAGCAACTTGTCTGTTCCCCTTCCCCCAATTCCCCAGCGCTGTTCCAATTCCCCAATAAAAATCTTTAAAAAAAATAAAAATAAAACAAAAGTCTGTTGTTTAATCTCTACATATTTGTGGTTTCTCCTGCTTTCCTTTTGCATTTGATCTCCAACTTCAAAGCACTGTGGTCAGAGAATATGTTTGGCATGATTTCAACCTTAAATTTGCTGAAGCTAATTTTGTGTCCCAATGTATGATCTATCCCTGAGAATGTTCCATGTGAACTAGAAAAGAATGTATAGTCTAGTGTTCTAGGATGAAATGCTCTGTAAATGTCAATTATGTCCATTTGGGCTAATGTGTCATTTAGGGCTGATATTTCCTTATTGATTTTCTGTTTGGATGATTATCCATAGCTGTCAATGATGTAATTAGGTCCCCTTCTATAATTGTGTTTTTGTCAGTTTCTCCCTTTAGTTTTATTAGTAGTTGCTTTGTATATTTCGGTGCTTCCTGATTGGGAGCATATATATTGATAAATGTTATGTCTTCTTGTTGTATTGTCCTCTTTATGAAATGTCCATCTTTGTCTCTTGTTACCTTTTTTGCCCTGGAGTCTTTTTCATCAGATATAAGTGTGGTTACACTTGCTTTTCTCTGGATGCCATTTGCTTGAACTATCATTTTCCACCCATTCACTTCGAGCCTATATTTGCCCTTGTAGCTGAGATCTGTCTCTTGGAGGCAGCATATGGTTGGGCTTTGTTTTTGATCCAGTCTGCTATTTTGCTATTCTGTGTCTTTTTATTGGTGAGTTTAGTCCATTTACATTTAGGGTGATTATTGATATATGAAGGTTTCCTATAGACATTTATTTTATCTTTTGTTTTCTGATAGCTCGGTGTTTCCATTGTTTCTTTGTCTTTGTGTTTCTGTTTGTTATTTTAGTTTGGTAGTATTCTATTATTTTTTTCCTGTTTCCTCTTTTTTATGTTATGTGTCTCAGTTCTGGATTTTTCTTCTTTTTTTTTTGAGTGATAACCATTAAGATCATGAAAAAAAAAGTTTCATATATACAGTAGTCCATTCTCTTCAGCATGCATCTTATCTCCATTCCACTTTGCAAATTCAGGGATCTTTATTCCCTCCCCTTTTATGTTTTTGTTGTCAGAAATTATCCCTATTTATGCTGTGAATTCATTTCTAAGTTGCAATAGCAAATTGCCTTCTTCTCTTTTTTCTTTGATTTTATTTTCTTTACCCTTTATGTTATGTTTAAGTGTATAGTGCCCTGTTCTGTGTAGGGGTTGCCATTTCCCGCTCCTGTCTGTCTGTTAGTGACCTTACTCATAGTTTTGTATCCTTTTGTCTTTTTGTCTCAGGTAGAATAACCTCCTCAGTATTTCCTGTAATGCAGGCCTTGTGGTAGAAAATTCCCTCAGCTTCTATGGATCTGGAAAGCTCTTTATTCTTCCTTCATATCTACAGGATAACTTTGCAGGGTATATTATTCTTTGGTAATTTCTCTCTTTCAGTAGTTTGAATATTTGATTTCATTCTCTCCTGGCTTGTAGAGATTCTGCTGAAAAATCTGATGATGATCTAATGAGCTTTCCTATGTAAGTTACTGTATTCTTTTCCCTGGCTGCCTTGAGAATTCTTTGTCATTAATTTTTGACAGTTTCAATATAATGTTCCTTGGAGAAAGCCTATTGGGATTAAGGTAATTAGGTTTTCTGTTTCTTCTTTGATTCAAGATTCCAGTTCTTTGCATAAGTTTGGGGAGTTCTCATTGACTGTTTGAGTAGGCTCTCTGTGCCCTTCTCTCCCTCTCTTCTCTTTCTGGTATACCCATTATTCTTACATTGCTCTTTCTGAGGGAATCAAATAGTTATTGTAGAATTCTTTTATTTTGTTTAACTCTCAAGTGTCTCTCTTCTTTCATCTGTGTCATTTCTAGATTTCTATATTCAATATCACTAATTCTTTCCTTCATCTGATCAGCTCTATTTCCTAAGCTTATTATTTCATTCTTCATCTTTTATTGAGTTCTTCAGCTCCAGAATTCCTGTTTGGTTCCTTTTTTTAAATTTCTGTCTCTTTGGTAAAATATTCATTTTGTTTGTTGATTTTATTTCTGAGTTCATTAAACTGCCTGAGTTTTCTTGCATCTTGTTAAGTTTCTTCAGAACTGCAGTCTTGAATGATCTGTCATTTAAGTCACATATTTCCATGTCTTTAACACATTGTGGACCGGTGATACAGATTTGCATCTGTACATTTAAATGCCCCGTCTTCAATGTGTTAAGTTTATTTTCTGGAGATTTTTCATTTTCTTCTGAGCTGCCTTGTTACCTTGGTTATCTCTGGTAATTAATGGATTATTTCTCTTCCTAGTCATCAACAGGAGTGAATTCCACAGCAGGTGGGTACAAAGAAGTCTTTCTTTTGCTTTTCAGTGCTGGAGTGTTTTACTTTCTCTCATCCTGTTCCAGCTTCTCGCATGGTGGGAGATTTTCTGGGGAGGTGGGAATCTCCTCTGTGACCAGGTCACCTTGGTCTCAGGGCACCACCCCTGTGGAAGGACATGGTGGTCAATGAGGATCTGAGCCCCTGAAACCCCAGTGCTGCTCCTACAGCCAGATCCAGAGCTGTGTGCCTCAGCAACCCTGGGTGCCCCTTGCTGGAATCAGCCATGAAAGGTGGGGGTAGGGTGGACTGGGAGAGGTGGCTGGTGTGTTTGTGGCTTTGTTCTCCTCCAAGTAATGGCAACTGCCAGACCACAGCTGCCTCACCCTTATAGCTCCTCCCTTGTAACTAGAATTAGCCACAGTGTGCATCTGCCACTCAGGAACTGTCTCTCCAGTTCTCAGGGTTGTAAATATTCTGCTCTTTAATCTGACAGTGCTACTGTTTTTTCTGGGGCCTGCTGCAAACACTGGAAGGGTGGCGGGAGGTGGCCTGGCTCTGTAGCTCTGTTTACTGCCTGGCAGTGAGGAAAGTTAGATTGCAGTTGTCGGACTTCTGTATTCAGTCTTGCGCCAAGGTCTCTGCCCCCAGTTGCTGGGTTCAGCCATATTATATGATGATCATTCAGGCAGGATTGCTGGGGCCACAGAGAGTGCACAGAGAATGCACCTGCAGTCTCAATCCTCTCCTGTCCGGGAATGCAGTGAGCTCCGGGCTGAGTGCCACGGCCCCGTGTCTGCATTTCTCCATTTGCTCCTCCTCTATTCGAGCATCTGCAGATGTTGCGATGCAAGGATCTCTGAGATGTGTTTGTGTGTTGTACAGGGAACCCTTTGTTGAATTATAGCTGTTCAACTTGTTGTAACTCCAAGGGGGGAGATCAAGGAGCACCGCTCATGCCGCCATGTTTCTGAGGTCACTTCTCCCAAAGTTGTTTTTTAACCAGATCAGGAATTCAACAATTCTTAAGGAGCTCAAGTTTCTAAGAAGACAAAAGGATTCCCCTATGAATTTGGAGTTGTGCCAGACATTTTAAATACATGATGTTCCAACTCCTTAGTGTCTTTGTCTTGAACTATCTTGAACGTTGGAATCTTCCCCACTTCTGTTCCCCTAGGAACAGGAGATGTTAGATCATCATTAAATTGTATTGAGACTGGGAATGGAGAAGGCAGAGTGTTTGCACCTCTACTCCAATGTAGTCAATCAACATTCATTGAGTGCCAGGGGTCAGAAATACAAAAACATTTGTCTTTGTCCCTTAAGAATTTCAGAATCCAGGAGAGGAAATTAATCAATGTTGAATAATAATAAAGCACATTATTGCATGAGTGGATTTCTATGCCTATGTCTCTGGATGTATTCTAAGTACTATGGATTGAGCAGTACAAGCAGATATAGCAGGCCTTAAATATCTGCTGTTAGGATTATTGTTTTCCTGGCAAACCAGTCCTGGCAGAATATTCCTCTTTGGCCTCCCCACATTAATATCGGATTCACGGCCTTGAAAGTTGGCGTTACCTGCCAGTGAGGCATGAAGCTAAGCGGAGGGGGACTTGACCTTCCCCCCATTGTGGTGACTTACTGCCTCTTTCACCGGAAGCAAGTGACTTAACCAATCTTGTGCCCTGCTTTTCTCATTTGTAAGCTGGGCATGATGATTTAGATTCTGCCTTCCTTGTGGCAATAAGTGTGATTCAATGAGATAATAAATGTACAGGTTCTGAACAGATCAATGCAATTTCTGAGCTAATCTAAATCAGTTTACCACCAAGTTTATATCACATTTCATTGAGCATCCTTGTACCTTCCTTTATAGTTGCTCATTCCTTTATAACTACTCAGGGTCTTACAATTTAAAGAGAAAAGGGGTGGAGGTGCTTGGAATTACTGTGTTTATTTGCATTTAAGTTTGTCTCCATCATTTGTATCTCTGTATGCTAACTTCTTATGCAGAGAAGATCAACTTCGTTGCTTAAGATGTCATTGTGCCACTTTGACATTCCAGATTTATTTACCCGAAAACATGACTTAAGGCCTCCAAGCCTTCCCTACAGGCAGCTGGTTGATGAATCATGTTCAGCATTCATATAGTACTGCTGGCACATACCAAAGGAACACTCACGCTCATCACCTGTCCCTGTCAGTTCTTCCTCTTCCACTAATAAAGTGCATCTGTTTTGGTGACTGAATAATAACATGCCAAATGGAGAAAAGCTGGGTGTGGACTAATGTAAATAGGGCAGTGATACAGTTTCAAGGATAGAAGATGGTTTGGTAGTAGCTCATGGAAACAGAAGCCAAATGAAGAGACCGGAAGCACAGTTCCTCTTACAATCATTCGTGGAGTGTAGGTGACCCAATATATCCCCAAGATGTTAAGGGGACAAGATTCCCATACGCTCACTTCTGAATTCCCACAAACGTTTTATATGGTCTCTCCCCAGTAGCATCATTTTAACATTTTGTCGAGAATTATAAATTTTTAAGGAAGTTCAAACCAAAGTTCAGAGCTCTCCTAGCAGTGCTTTTTAGTGTTGGCGTTAGTAGCTATGATTGGTATCCAGAGGAAGTGATTAATTGAAAATGCCCTAGTTTTAAAAGTAAAACAGCAGGGAGATTGACATTTGCAATCTGGTATTTCACAGTTCTCACTACTCGTATTTTTGAAATTTGTCTTTGTTATGAATATCCAGCACTATATAATTTTGTGTTTTGTTTAAAAGAGGAGAAATTAAACATGTTCACGGTGCCGGTGTGCCTTGAATCTCATCATCTTAAAGTGTTGGGGGAAGGTGGTAATTAGGGGGGTGCAGAATGTTTGAAATGAATTTGAAAGCAAGTTGAGTAAAAATAACAATATCACTGTAAGTTATAGGTTATTTTTTCCTCTTCTTTTAATGATTCACTTGGCAGCATTCTTAGTGATTACTTGTTGAGAAAAAAGTCCCTATCCAATGTGAAAAATCAGGAACTTCAACAACAGCAGCTCCGTTACTTTCATTTCCAGTTCTGATGGTGATTACCCTCTTCCTTTTTTTTTTTTTAACTTCAGCTAAGTCATTTTCACGTCTGCGTGTATATCATTTTCTATGAAAGAAAATCTGTGATACTTGATAGCTTATTAACAGGTGTTCTGGAAATACTCTAGCTTGAAAATAAACTTAAATATAGCACACAATTGCAAGGGTTTTGAATATTATTATGACTTTTAAAAGTCAATCTAACTAATGCCTCACATTGAAACCATTTATTGTTAAGAAACCTCGTGGTAAATGATACATATCTTACAGCTTTGTCATCATAGTTAAATCTCTACCGACTCAGATCACATATTAGCATTTTTACCATCTGGCTGAAAGGATAGAGAATATATGTGCAGAGGAACAAGTTGGTAACATTTTTGACCATCTGGTAAATAAATATGGAAGTAGCAGGAATTTTAATATTTATTAATTGTATAGATGCAATCTTTAACCGGAAATAGCCTCTAATACAGTAAAGTAGAACTAAATTTATATTTCTCAAATAATTTTGATCTAAATCGTTACATTTTCACAGTCTACTATGTGCTCTTAAAATTTGACTCCTAACAATGTGTTTCTTATGTTTGTTTTTTAGGGCCCCTTAAAGTGCCTAATTTTTAATATAACATATATTAATATAACATATAGTAAATAGTAATATATATTAATATATATTAATATAACATATAATAAAACTTCTTTCAGGAGAAGCCACATGATAGGATCCAGCATACAGGCTCAAATGCTGAAGTTCTCTGCCACCGACCACTGTGTGGCCTGGGATAAATTACTTGGCCTCTCTGAGCATCACATTCTTCATCTGTAAAGAGTGAATAATATTTTGTCAAACAGTATCTCTCAAAGGGTGGGCCATAGAGGGCCAAGGATTGATGCATCAAAATCATGTGGAGAGCTTGTTCAAAATACCAACACACAGCCCCACCCCCTCAGAGATTCTGACTCAGTATGTCTTGGAAACAAGAGATTCTGACTCAGTATGTCTTGGAAATCATCTATGAATCTGCATTTTTAGTCACTGTCCCAAATGATTCTGAGGTACACTGAACTGTTATAGAGACTAGCTGATTATTGCACTTCACTCCCTTGAAAAATATGTAATTAGCTAATCCTAACAAATAATAAAATTTCTGCAAATTTGTTACTAATAAGCTTAACTTTAAAAATATACGTTTCATATATTAGAAATTTATCACCTGACAGCATTGGTGCTTAAAATATACCAACTTTATAGAAAATAGGAAGGAAGTCAGCTTGAATAATGCTGGCGATTCATTAAATGTACGTCTCAATTCTCCTTGTTTAATTCGATCCTTTTTTTTTTCCCTTGCACAGGAAACCACAACATATTTATGGACTAGATCTAAATCAGGAGCCCAGATGAACTTAAAGAAGCTAGGATGGGATTCTTAGTTTTTCAAGATCCATACACACCAAACTATTAATCTCCATGACTCCAGTCTCTAGACTTCCTCTGGTTTTGTGAGGACTGAGCAAAGCTCCAATGATGGAAAAGCAAAGGACTTAATTATTCGCTTTGATATCATCTGCCATCAACAGAAAAGTGAACCAGACAGTAGTACAGCCATGGAAAGAAATTCAAGTTTATGGAAGAACCTAGTTGATGAACACCCAGTCTGCACAAGCTGGAAGCAAGAGGCCGAAGGAGCCATTTATCATCTTGCCAGTATTTTATTTGTAGTAGGTTTCATGGGTGGCAGTGGATTCTTCGGACTCCTTTATGTCTTCAGTTTGCTGGGTTTGGGTTTTCTCTGCTCTGCTGTCTGGGCTTGGGTAGATGTCTGTGCAGCCGACATCTTTTCCTGGAATTTTGTACTGTTTGTTATCTGCTTCATGCAGTTTGTTCACATTGCATACCAAGTGCGCAGCATAACCTTTGCCCGAGAATTCCAGCTGTTGTACAGCTCCCTTTTCCAGCCTCTGGGGACCTCTTTGCCTGTCTTCAGAACAATTGCTCTGAGCTCTGAAGTGGTTACTTTGGAGAAGGAGCACTGTTATGCCATGCAGGGGAAAACCTCCATTGATAAACTCTCTCTGCTTATTTCAGGAAGGTTTGTACTCTTAGTGCTTGCATGTCTTTCTTCTGTATTAGCTATTAGCTTGTCTTTCTTTCATCTACATTTTTTGTCTCAGTGTAGCATAGTCTTGGGTGGCATTGAACACCCTGAGGCATGAGAAAGCCCTTGACACATGAGTCAGGGACATAGGCATTTAGAATACATGGTAGTATTTACCTGAAGCAGGAAATAATCTAGAGCCTTAATATTTCTTCGTAGAAATCAAATGTATAAATTGGTTTATCTGGATATGCTATATATTTTCAAGCAAATTACTTACTGAAAGTCAAAAAGATGATACCAGCTTGAATTAATACAGTACTTATGTTGGCATGCAAAGTAATCTAAATAGACTCATATCGGGAATTCTTTTAAGCAGTGGAGAACATTAAATTTTATAACGATCAATTTTTTTTCAGTCATTTCTAGTAATTGCCTATTTGCTAGACAGAAGTGGGGTGGGTGCACCTCATTATATATATATATATATATACACACACACAAATATATATATATATATATGTGTGTGTATACACACACACACACATACATATACATGTACATATACATACATACACACATAAATCCATACTGGGGGTGCAAAAAAAATGTATATAAATAGACACTTTGGTCAACGTTGCTCAAGCAGTAGTTTGCCATAATCAGAAGTGTCTGGACGCTGATGGTAACCACTTTGAGCACCTCTTGTAATTGCAGAAGTCAAACGTGACTTGTATTCATCTTTTGTTATTGGCATATATTATTATAATTTTAATAGTTTTTTTCCTTTCTTAAAATGTATATACATTTTTTGGCACCCTCTGTACACACACACACACACACACACACACACACACACACACACTTTGAAAACAGAGTTTTGGGGAGGAAACAAATGTGATTCTGTTTTTTAAAAAATTAAATATTTAATTTAGAGTTATTTGCAGTGGTACTTTATGTTCCTCAGGTTTTCTTACTGAATTTAAAATCTGACTGAATGCACTGAAACTTTTTATTGAAGTGGAATGTACATACATAAATGTACATACCATAAGTACAGCTTGATGAATTTTCTGATGAATTTTCCCCATATTCCAGACCCCTAACTGTGTGAGGAACATCAGTACATGAATCTTACAGGAGATTTGTCACTTACTGTAATGTATGAATGTAATATTTTAATTTTTAAATTATACAATTATTTTTAAATTATAAAATTTTAATAGTTTAATTTTAATAGCCAAAAATGTCATCAGAGATCTGAAATACTGCTCCCTCCCCGCACCTCCCATATGTGCTCACTTTACCCTTCCCTCATACATGCTGTTCTTTGTGTTTGTAGGATCAGAGTGACAGTTGATGGCGAATTTCTGCATTACATTTTCCCCTTCCAGTTCCTGGATTCTCCTGAATGGGACTCACTGAGACCCACAGAGGAAGGCATTTTTCAGGTAAGGGATAACTAGCGCACACAGGAAACACTGCCTCTTCCAAACAGATAAAAGATAAATGATGTTTGTTTAAAAACAGGCAAACAAACAAAACAGCAGTTGACAGAGGAATAATTTATATTTAACTTTGGGATGTATTTTAATTTTGGGATTTATTTTAACTTTGGGAAGTCAACTGCATGACTTCCCAAAGCCATTTGAGTCTTGTTAATTAATGTCATTTTATAGGTCCAGCAACAAGGGGAAGAATGGGTATTATACATTATAGAAAAGAGTCTGTGAGAAAGTGTCTTAAGTTTTCCTTTGCTTAACTGCATGTATGGGAATTAAGATATAATTAATTAAGATTTGACTGTAAGCTAAACACTGCCACTGTGACAGTTTCGAAAAACACCAAGAACAAAAAATCAGCCCTTATTTCAAAATAAGTGATTTTTAAAATTTAAAATGCTGATGGGTTGCAGTTGTTTTCTAACACCAAAATGCTAAACTTCCTGTCACTACTCTGGTGCCACGACTCGTACTTTTGAAAGATAACCATTTCAGTCGTTTCTATCTGTTATGTACTATACTGTTTTCCTATGATTAATACACGTAATGTACATGTGTGTATACAAATGCAAATTCATATACATATCCAGAATACGTACACAAATTCTGTTTTGTACTATAGAAACTGCACTAGGGTTCAATGACCACAGTCTTCAGGATTGGCTTGGAAATATTTCTCTAACATTAGTCAACTTTATTATTTTTTAGTATCAAGTAGCTCTTGCTTCAATAAAATGCAAAATATGGATAACTGCACTTCAAAAACAGATAAATTGGAGATGGGCACAATGTTGTGATTATTCATATTATAAATTGTATAGTAATAAATTGTATCATTTCTCTTTATTTTTTTACAATATATGGTGGGTCAGTGGGCTTTTTTAACCTAAAAAAGGCAGAAGGGAAAATCATCTAAAATTTGGAACAGGGCTGGCCGAGTGGCTCAGTTGGTTAAGAGCTCCCTCAAGAGTGCAAGTTCTGAGCAACAGGGTCACTGGTTCGATTCCTGGCCCGAGCTGAGCTGCCAACAGGTGGTAGAATGGCTCAGCTAAAAAAATAAATAAATAAATAATAAAATAAAATAAAATTTTGGGCACAAAAAATGTAGCAGGACTTTTATTGCTCCCTAATCTTTGTTTATATGTGATCTTATGATTTTTTTTTTTAGGTAACCCTCACAGCAGAAACCGACTGTCGATATGTGTCTTGGAGGAGAAAGAAATTATATTTGCTCTTCGCTCAGCATCGTTACATCTCCCGCCTGTTTTCAGTTTTAATTGGCAGTGACATTGCAGATAAACTCTATGCCTTGAATGACAGGGTATATATAGGGAAAAGCTACCACTACGATATTCGGTTACCCAACTTCTATCAACTGTCAACTCCACAAATGCCCAGATCACCCCTGATAGAACATTTTCAGAATTCCAGACACTATTGTAACAAATGACATCAAAGCCGGAAGTTTTATAATTATAAAAAAGACTCTCTTCATCATTCCCCAAATGATATAGCAAAATACGGAAAATTGAGCTCACTGATATTTTTATAAGTCAAACTCAGAGGCAAGATGCCACTGACAGCTGTTTTACTCATCTCAACTTACCAATTTTTCTGTATTTCTTATTGGAATAAGTGGGACGGGAGAATGAATGACTATGAGCAGTTTGTCCTTTTCTGCATCAGAATTGGGCGAATGAAATTTTGCCATTCTCAAGTTTCCTCAGGTTTATTCAAACCTGTTGTCTTGAGCTATTGAGTTAGATGTTGCTTCCCTAGAAGCAGCCAGTTAAGTACTCTCAGCAGGAGAGTGGGTTGTTACTGTCCACATCAGTGTCTCCAGAATTCACTTTTTGCTACAACCTCTGATAAAAGCAAGATGTATTACTGTGGTGGGCAGCAATTGTTTATTTTAAATGTGAAGTTATTTAATGACTAGAAAGTAGAATAAATTCAAGAGATGATAATATGCCAAACTTGAAGACAATTCTGTTGCTACACATACTTCATCAGCTTAATCTTTACAGTAACATTTTAAAAGAGGCATTTCATGGAAAAGCTGCATAATTACTGAGTAAAAAGAATAAATACTAAAAATGTTGCACAGCATTTTGATTTCACCTGTTCAGTGGAAAGGGCAAGAGTGAGAGGTGTGGCTGGACAGTGAGGGACTCGGTGAATGCCCTGCCCACCACACAAATCCAGGAATCTGCCTTACAGCCAGTCCTTCAGCCTTGTAAAGAAGAGCTTAAGAAAGAGACAGCCCCTCAGTCACAGATCCGACCCCTATCTTTGGAAAACTGGTTTTCTGAATATTACATGCAGGCCATGTTCTTTGGTGGAAAGATATACCATCATACGTTTAACACATGTGTACTGAGCACCTACTGTGGCTCCTGGGTGTTGGGGACACATCAGGTAACAGACGGAGATCTCATCCTCATAGAGATTACATGCGTATTCTGGGGGTGAGGGAGACAGGTAATAAAATAAATCAGGAAAACCTAGAGTTAGAAAGAGAGAGTGCCATAAACAAAGAGAAATCGGAGAAGGTGGATAGGAAGGGCTATTGCAATTTAATAGGGTGGTCAAGGAAGCCCTGAGTGAGAAAAATGGCTAGAGCAGAATGAGCACTAGGGAAGACAACAACGGGAATTTCGGACGGATTAGGTGGGGCCTCGTAAGTCACGTTAAGGACTTTGACTTCAATTCTGAGAGTGACCAGAAGCCATTGGAGAGTTTTTGTTTTTTGCTTTTTTTTTTTTAATTGGGGAATTTGGGGAGGGGAACAGTGTTGGGGAGTTGGGAAAGGGGACCAGCCAAGTTTTTGTTCTTCAATCTTCGTTGTGGAGGGCACCAGTCACCATCTGGCTGCCCATCGTGGCCTCCTAAACTCAAGGTGCTGTGTTACAATCTTAGTTGCGGGTGGGCACAGCCACCATCCCATGCGGGAGTTGAACTGGTAGCCTTGTTGTTAAAAGCACACGTTCTATCCACTAAGCAATCTGGGTGGCAGCTCGGCTCAAGGTGCTGACTTCAGTCTTAGTTGCAGGTGGGTGTAGCCCACCATCAAACAGGCAGTCTTGTTGTTAAGAGCACATGCTCTCACCAGCTGAGCCACCCTGCCACCTGTTGGCAGCTCAGCGGCAGCTCAGCTCAGGCGCAGCGTCACTGGCGCATGTGGGAATCGAACTGGCAGCCCCATTGCTCAGAGCTCATGCTCTTAAGCTAACTCTTAACCAACTGAGCCATTCAGCCGGCCCCTGGGGAGTTTTAAATAGAAGAGGGATGTGGTCTGTCCTCTGTTTTAATAGAATCACGTTGGCTAGCCTGCCAAGAATAGACTGGGGGTAAGAGGGACAAGAGTGGACTTGCAAGAGGAGATCAGCGTTAAGTGTGATATCCACCTACACACTGAAGTAAATAAATAGATGAGTCTAGAGTTCAAGAGAAAGGCTTGGGCTGGCGATAGAGATTTGGGGGTATTTCACATAGAGATGATATTCAAAGGCCATGAGACTAGATGAGACACCCAAGGGAGTGAGTGTAGATTCTGAAGAAAAATGGTGTGAGGCCGTTTCTTTAAGGTACTCCATTGTTAAGAGGACAGGGAGATGGGAAGGGTCGGCAAGACATGAGAAGGCGTGCCCAGTGAGGTAGGAAGAAAATCAGGAGTGTTGGTCCTGGAAGCCAAGTAAGTGTTTCAAGGAGAAGGGAGTGATGAACTGTGTCAAATGTGGCTGACAGGTCAAGTGATAAGAACTCTGGGTTGAGCAGCATGGAGGTCACTGATGAACTTGGCAGGAGCAGTTTTAGCAGAATGACTGGGGACCAAAACTTGACTGAAGTAGGTTGAGGGGAAATGAGATGAAAGAATTTGGAAAAGCAAATGTAAGTACGTTTTTCAAGGTGCTTCGATGTGAAGAAAAATAGAAATGGACAGTAGCCTGAGCAGGAAGTAAGGTCAAGAGAGAGAATGTTTTTGTTGCTGTTTTGAAGGTTAAGGGAAATCGTGGCATATCTGTATGCTGATGGGAATGATCCAGAAGAAAGAAGTGAATTGCTGGAGTGATGACCTTGAGCAGCTGAGTGATGATGGGATCCCATAACCTTAAAGGGGAATATGGACAATTAATCATTAGTAAGGAGAGAAGGTAGACTACGGTTGCTGACCAGTGAGAGATGTGGTGGCAACTTGTAAAAATTCCCTTGTAATTACCTCTATTGCCTCAGTGGCCTAGGAAGCAAAGTTAACAAGGAGGATGGGGGAAGACGCATCAGGGTTATGTAAAACACATTATTTTTTCTGTGTTTCTCCCATAAGCGGGACAGTGTGACAGGTCTGAAGCATAGTCTGGATGAGCTACTGAGCTATTGAAGTTCGGCATGAACTAAAGGAATAGTTGGGGAGGTTCTTCTGTCTCCCTCCCACACGTAGCCACCAAGGGCAGCTCTCACAGGCAGACACCATGGCAGCTCTCTGCCTGGTGCCACTGAAGGCCTTCAGGGAGCACTCCCTGGCTTGTCAGTGGGCTTCACAATGGCTCTCAGGGAAATTCATTCCTTTATCCTTTAAGACTTTGTGATAGTAAATATTAAAATAAAGCACCCAAGTAGAAGTCACACCTTAAGTTAGTACCAGCGAATAATTTAACAGGTTAATTATCACATAGCTTTCTAACCATGAAAGTCAACCGAGAACAAAGCCACACAAAATTGGGATGTAGACTTTCGGCTCAAGTCATTTGGCAGAGGGAGGAGAAGAATTTATACACAAGTTTCCCCGAAATCTAACCATTTTTAGGATGAGGAGGAAGGAATGCAAACATCACAGGATAAAGGGATGCTGAAAGAGGAAGCAAAGAGATGCTCTGAAACCTCACCGTCTTCACATTTTTGTGTGTGGCTGACACTGACTGTCCCTAGGTATTAACAGGTATGCTATTATAAAACACCTTGGTTTGCACCCAGGTTTTCTTACTTAAAATAAATAAATAAATAAATAAAACCCTGTAGTGACCTCTATGTATCTACTCTACTTTGGCTTGAAATGTCTAGCAAACCACATTTCACCATCTCAAAATACTTTAATTAACCCAGATGGAAAGACAAAAACTACTGATATCCTGGAAAAGTACTTCTATAGTGCAATATCACAGCACACTTAAAATTTAATTTCTATTAAAAATTGGGCTCGTTTTAACCTCAGCCTTATTGTTTCCAGCCCTAAATTCCTTTGATTCATTTATTATTGGTAAGAGTGCAATAAAAGGAGGAACTGGTTGTTTTCTTGTGTTAAAAATGCTCTATGGCTTTGTATACGAGATCTGTATATATATATAAACAAATGGAACATCTTGATCAAAAAGTATTTAGGATTTCAACACCAAGAGAGTAGAGCATTAAACCCAGTGCAGGGCTCTCGTAAGTCCGGGGCTCTTTGTAATTGTACAGGTCACATGTCCACAAAGCCGGCCCTGGCCAAGAGCTGTCCTGGGGACTTGAAAGAATTGGGGTGATTGCTGTGTGACTTTCTGACCTAAATATCATGGTCAGGAAGGACTCCAAGAAGTAGCCTGAGGGGTGGCTTAAAACAAGCCCACAGACACCTCCACCCCAGGCACCAATTAAGTTAGGGGGTGAGGGGAGGCTGCAGGCCCCTCTCGCACAGCTCTTACTTCACCTGGATATTTGGAGGCTTCCTGTCCCCCTTCCTGTCCAGTGAATCTGATTTGATTTCCATGCAAATATGAGAAGGGAGCAGCATGATTTGCCCTGGACTCTGTGCCCTAAGGCCCTCATGGTCCTGAGATTAATCTACCATAAAGAATAGTATGATGCTCTGAGACTTACGGGGTGAAGGAATTTCTCTCCTCTTCAACAGAGGAGCAGGAGGAAATTCATTTGCTCTCCGCTTGCCTGGATATGCTCTGGGTGTCATATTGTTATATTGCACAGAACCAGAAGGACAGAATTGATTTGACAGAGCAGTTACAAAGTGAAATCCCTCAACTAAGCTGGCAAGAGCCATAAGAAAAACATACTAGGCAGACAGTACAAATTATTAGAAGAGCGACACATTATAAAACATTATGTACTTGAGACCAAGGGCATAAATATATATATATATATATATATTTATATATATATATATGACATTTGATTGCACTTTCTAACTGGGTTCCATGTTCCATTATATTGCACATGATCATAGAAGAAATTAACCTTCAGAAATGGTGTTCCCAAATTAATATTTTTTAGTAAAAGACAGTTTTTATACAAATTAGAGAAATCAATAGGCTTAATTAATTTCATTTTTTTCTTCATTCTACTAAAATGTAACACTCACATAGCAATAAAAAGTACAAATAAATATCAGTATCATATAGACCAGCGGTTCTCAACCTTTCACAGGGGTCGCCTAAGACCATCGGAAAACACATATTTTCGATGGTCTTAGAAACCGAGACACAGCTCCTCTATCCGTCTCCAGGCCCACATGCAGATACGCCCACATACGAGTACCCCGGCAACCCCTGTGAAAGGGTCATTCGACCCCCAAAGGGGTTGCGACCCACAGGTTGAGAACCGCTGAATAGACCCATTATAATAAAATACAGGTTTAATTTGATAGAACTGTATATTACTTCAAAACCAAAAATCTGAACAATAACAAAAAGATGTGGCAAGATTGAAATACTAGTTACTTTAGCTCTTAGTCATCTCACCGTGAGTATTACCATCATTTTAATGCCGGATTGTACATTTGCATATAATTTCAACATGATTTGAACATAATTTGAAGTTTTATTATTATGCTAAATTTGACGAGTTTTCAAAACTGCTAAGCCATTGAAGATTGACAGGGAACTTTCTTTCTCCCCTTAAGAACTAATAATTTGTGTCTTGAATTCTAATTTTTCCCTTACACTATTTCAATTCAAGCTTTGATGATCTTAATAAATGTCATTTTATTTTATTTATAGGATTTCAAAAATATTTGTTTTTACATAATTTTATAGTAGGATTTCAGCTCTACTTGATATAACACCAGATGTTTTGAGTCATGTAACTTGAGATTACTACTCTTATTAAATATAAAATTATCTCCCAAGTTATATAATTCCAAAACAATACCTTATATCTATTTAACACTTATAGTTTACAAAGCATGTGCTTATACATGATTTCATTTACTTGTTCCTTACAGGAATTCCATTTTGTGGATTAAGACTAGAGAGGCTGAATCACAGTAAATGATGATTTTCAGCTTAGCCACTTCTTCCCAATCAGTGTCCTTGCATTTTTCATGCTACACTGACCCTGGTGTTCCTAAGTGACTTGAAGAGAGCTAAAATGTCGCCAGTCTGAAATGGAAGAAAACTCAAAGCCAAAATGCCAGTTACACATCTGCTGAATTTGTTAGTGATAGTGAGGGGAACATTATCCAAAAATGAACCTTTCTTCTTCCAAATCATTCAGGAAGTAGCTTGAGCTCAAAGGTGCTTTACAAGTGAAATGTGTAATTAAATGCATCTCTATTAAAATGGCTTTATAAGTTTATAGAATGAAAGAGCATGCCCAAGCTTCTTCGATGCAGTTTAAGTTCTTGAAATTTTGGATCTGACCATTTTCATTTCAGATATTTCAGATATGGTTCATTTGAGAGCCTCCCAGAAATTTTACTAAGAACTCTTGATCTCAGGCCACCAAACTTTATGTGCCACCTCCCCCAAGTATAAGTAAATTAATTCAGCGTTGCTTGTAGTGTTGTTTCTGTCTCTCTTTTTAAAGAGAGAATAAAATTTTGTGTACAGTGAAACTTTGTAAACTGAAGCTTTTTCAAACAATAGCCAGTAAGGTCTCTAAGACAGAGAAGATATTTTTTGGTGTGATATAAGTGGGGGTTTCTGAAATACAGGGTATTACTGTGGGATATAAGTTGCTTCATTTGAGATAAAAGTTTAGCCAGTGTACCAGTACAGCATCTATTTTTCTGAGAAAAGGACTTCTCCCACTAGTCTACATCTTGTTCACTGTTTGGGAACAGTGCCTGGCACAAGGTGGTGGCTTTGTAAATATTTGCCAAGCAAAAGGAAAGTAAATGCATCTGTTCTTAAATCCGTATCTGAATTTTAACGCTGAAGCCCCCTCCCAAATTGACTTCAAAGATGCAATGCCATGGCAGTTTTGTCATGAAATAAAACGTAAGACCAGTAGTCATGTCATCTTTTTCTGCACGATGCAGAACTATTACTTCTTTAAATGATTTTCAAAGCCACATTTTTCTTCCTGATATTGTTGAAGTGAGTTTGAGCAGCACTTGTTCAGATTGCAGTTACTAGTTTTCAGGTTCCAAGATCCTTCTTGGGGTTGAAAATCTACAAGCTGATTTAGCTTACACTGGTCTTTGTATTTCATTTTTCTCAAAAACATATAGTTTGGGAGCTCCTCTGACCTCAGCTACAGCCAGTCTCCATACTTCTATTATACTTTGCTGTGCAAAAATCACCCGTGGCCTACTGCCAAGTATATAGCACTTGCTCATTAAATTATTTTTGGAATCAAGCGAATAAAATGTACAGCTGGTATAAATTGAGGAGACTCTAATCAGACATGTGCAAAACACACCTTTCTTTAACCTGTCATTGATCTCATCCTGCTTTCACACCCTCTTCCCAATAATAGAGGAAAACACCTGACCCTAAAACTTAAAAGTAGTCTCCATTTTAAACAGCCATTTAAAACGGAAGATCCCTCAGTTTTCCTTTCTGTGTTTCTCTCCTTGCCCCAGCGATGCTGGGGCAAGTTTAAGTTTACAAGGCTTAATGGCAGAGTGGGAGAGGTGTTTTGACCTCTGTTCTCAGTCTTCCCTTGATCCACTGCATTGTTGCTTGGCCATTTAGTCTCTGGCCATCTGAGCTGATGGCCCTAGTGTGTGGCTGGTCCTGCCTTCCCCTCTGACAGTGAAGTCTCTGCATTCTCCCCCCCACTCCTGCATCCTGACCCCAGGCATTTCCCAGTCATCCAACCACTCACTATTCTAAATGAATGAATCAATGCATCTCAGGGTGAAACCACCATCTCTCCCCATTCCTTCCAAACCTATTCTTTTTACAACTTTTTCCTGTTTTATTATTAATTAGCTAGATGGGAAGGGGGAGGAGAGGCAGGTGGTGGTGGGGACTGTGAGACCAGGCAGGGGAGTGAAGTGTCACTATTATGGTAGAGAGGTCACACTAATTCTAATAAAGTGGTTTTTAAGTTAGTAGAATATTGTCATTTTGTTGTTTTTTGTTCCTTCTATTAAACAGATAATAGGACCATATTATAAACAAGTTAGAATAAAAAAAGAAAAAGATAATCCACTATTCTACCGAATTTCTATTAACATGTTGGTATATACATTTCATGTTATTTTCCCCTTTCATAATAATTTAGTTGTAAAACACAATTTTTAAAAAGTTTACTATTTATTCTATTGAAGAATAATACTTGAAAGCAAATGCACTCATTTATTCCATCAACTACTATTTACTGAGTTCCAAATATATGCAAATCACATGTTAGGTCCCATGAAAATATGAAAGATAAATCAGACACACTTCCTACCCTCCAGAAAGGTATGACATAGAGGGAGAACTAAGACTTGTACATAAATATATAATAGGTAGCAAGTGATAAAAGCCATAATAGAGATAGAAACTAACTGCTCCGGGGTATCACATTTCTGTAATATTACTTTAAAATATATGCCAACAAGATAAGTTTTTAATAATGTAAGTAGTGAGTGCCAATGCATTTTTAATAATTTCATCACATAGCATCTTATAATGGTCACTAACAGTAATATTTTCTACTAAATTTTTTCCTACTTAACGTCAGTTTTGTAGGTATTAGAAGTTTTATTTATTCGTTAAATGATCATCTGAAATTTACTGCAAGATTTCCTGATTCACGTTGGATCCCTCTGTTGCTTTAAGATGCCACTTTCTGAGCTTATAGTATATTCATTACACTTCTCTTCAGATAACTTAAAGTGGTGCAGTTGATGTAAAAAATATTAAGAGATCCCTAAGTTGTGGTATGCAGTAAAACCGCGCAAGAATAGTTTTGTGTATGGTATGTAAACCAAAATAATGTTCTGTTGGAAAATTCATACTCAGGATATTTCTATTCGTCCCACACTCTAAAGGGACTCGACTAGAAATCTGTATCTTTTCAAAGCACAACCTTTTTTCTCCTATGAAAGTGTGTGAGGGTCTCTGTAGTTTTCAAACCCAGTATCATCATAATCATTTTGTGTGGTTCTAAATTGTACTGAATATGTTTGATCTTGGATTAAAGAAATATTCCACCTTGTTTACCACTTTTTAATGCCAAAAGATAAAACTGCTGATATGTGGCTCATAAATATTTTATTAGGTTTTATATATGCATTAAGCTAGCAAAATATCTTATTTTCATAAATTTATTACAACAATTTAAGTAGTAGTAATAATGAAGATTTGCATTTAAATAATTCTTTTCTCCTGGGAACTCTGAGTGCTTTTGCACATCAATTAATACCGAATGGTTGAATCATTATTCCCAACTTTTTTTTATTATTCCATCTTTAAAATGTGTTGCTTTGGGGTTTTTTTCCTAGCCAATGTCAATTACCAGGCTGGCTATTATCAGGCCTCACATTTGCCTCCCAAACCAGCCCTTTTTGAGAATTAATTGCATAACAGAATGATATTGCTCAGTAGAAACTCTATGACTGAAAGTTCTGTTTTCATCAGATCTCGATTAAAAGTCATTCTGTGGCTTCACTTTCAATCCAAATCTTATCTATACCATCAGATTACATGTTACTAAGAATTGCCAAAAAGTTATTTTTCTATCATTAACAACTTCTCCTTCAACCACCAAATATCTCATACAAAGAAGTTATTTACACACTTAAAAAAAAAAAGTACCTTTAGAAGTGCCATCCTCAGTTTGTTGCATTTCTCTTCTCTAAAAGCAGAAGTGCTTAACTTGGGATTCATAGACAAGCCTCATGGGTCTGAATTTCTAGAAAGGGAAAGAACAAAACCCAAAGAGGTCATCACAGTGGTTTGTGTCAGGCTTTTATTTATTTTTTTAAGATTTTTATTGGGGAATTGGGGGATAGGAACAACACTGGGGAATTGGGGGAAGGGGAACAGACAAGTTGCTGTCATTTTGTTCTTCAGTCTAGTTGTGGAGGACATTGCTTCACTGGCCCAAGTTGGCACCATCATTACGCTCTTCCCGAATGAGGCAGATCAGTCACCGGCTTCTGGATGGCTGCTCACACTGGCTGCTGGCTACATATGGTAGCCCATGGCAACCCACTGCAGCAGGGGCTGCAGCCTACAGCATCGCCAGCGACTCACGGCAACCCAGCTCCAGGTTGAGCTGTTGTTCAGCATCTTAGCTGTAGAGGGCAGTGTCACTGGCCCTCATATGTGGGATCTGAACTGGGGCCCTCTGGCGTCCCAAGCCAGCTCTTAACCAACGTGCCACTTGGCCGGCCTGATGCTAGGCTTTTGACACTGATCTGTGAGGGGAGCTGGAATCTAATTTGTTTTGTAGATCCAATCTGAGCGGCAGCTTTGAGCCTTCTTCGGGATTGATTATGAATTCAGAGCTACTCCTCTGATCCTCTTTTCACGCTTAAAAACAAAAAGTGACTTGGTTATGCTTATTTGTAATAATTCCCTTCTCTTTGAAATAACTTCCTAAATGTTAGGAAACCTTATTAAATCCTTCATCTATGGCATTCGTTTGTTATTGTTAATATTTAAAACAAACAATTCACAAATGCAACTCTTCTGTTTTAGAAGAAAAGCTATATGCGGAAGAACAGACAGAGTGAATACTAGGCCTCTAATTGTGACATTATAGTCACTATATGCACCTTTCTACCAACCCCAAGATGATGATTTACTGTTAAGTTAGCTCTGCCAAGTGCCCGGTTTCTAGAATCTATACTAATGCATATTTCATGAGTTTGCTTTTGAAGCCAGTATCTCATTTCTGGCTACTCCAGGGAAATCCCAAACCATTGCAAATTTTAGTATGTGCCAAAGTCTTGCAATTTACAAATTTTGTTTTAAACAACAGTCTTGTGTATGTTACATTTCACCTATTTAAAACAAGCAAATGCATAGAAAATGAAGCTACATCTTAGCCATTTTATGCATTCATATACTATTTCAACTATTTCATCAGGCTAGGGAATTTTGATGGTTGAAATTCTAATAATTTTTATTGGTTGTACCATGTGCAGAGCACTATAAGAGGGATAGAAGAGATGTACAATTAAGCTACTAAAAGCTGGGTGCTAGGCATTTTCAAAAACAGAGTCTCTAAAGGTCAAAATAATCCTGTCAACTAAATATTATGTTCCCAGTTTAAACTACAAATAATTGAGGCTCATAAAAGTTTGAAAAATGATTTGAACTCACCAAATTTATTACATATAAAACCATGGTTTTTAGGCCGGCCGAGTGGTGTGATGGTTAAGAACTAGCTTGGGACGCCAGAGGGCCCCAGTTCGGATCCCACATATGAGGGCCAGTGACACTGCCCTCCACAGCTAAGATGCTGAACAACAG
>NW_017732282.1:514599-544756 GCF_001890085.2 Hipposideros armiger | reverse complement strand
GGGCTACCGTATGTAGCCAGCAGCCAGCGTGAGCGGCCAGCAGCCGCAGTGAGCGGCCGTCCAGAAGCCGGCAACTGATGTGCCTCGCCCGGGAAGAGCGCAATGATGGTGCCAACTTGGGCCAGTGAAGCAACGTCCTCCACAACTAGATTGAGGAACAAAACGACAGCAACTTGTCTGTTCCCCTTCCCCCAATTCCCTAGCACTGTTCCCATCCCCCCAATTCCCCAATAAAAAAATCTTTAAAAAACAAAACAAAACAAAAAAAAACAAAAAACCATGGTTTAGATCTAGCGGCTAATTCCAAAGCCCCCATTCTTTCCACTGCCTTCATAATGCATTGACCTCTTAAAGTTCTGGGTCACTTTTTAGAATTTTAGTTGTGCTTTGTTTCTATAAAGAGTTGGTGAATGAACCCTTTGGGCAAGAGCTCATTGTTCAATGATTCAAATGAAATCCAACTTTTTTTAGGAAACTTTTCTCTGAAGTTAGAATTAGAACTAGTTAGACATTGTTTTAACCATTTTTAGACTGTGGCCTTTCAATAATATGAAAGATTACACGCCTTGGCTTTGAGATGTTGTTCCTTGTTTTTTATTTAGCCAAAACACCTGTTCAGTGCATAACCTGTTTTGTTATTTTGAACAAATAAACCAACTGAGTCAGTTTAAAAACAAAAAAGAGGGCCAGCTGAGTGGCTCATTGGTTAAGAGCTGGCTTGGGAGCGCGAGCTCTGAGCAGCAGGGCTGCCGGTTCGGATCCCACATGGGCCAGTGATGCTGTGCCCTCTACAGCCCAGCTCGACCTGGAGCTGGGCTGCCGTGAGTTGCTGGCGATGGCGTAGGCTGCAGTGGAGCTACAGTGGGCTGCCATAAGCTACCGTGAGCAGCAAGCAGCTGTTGTGAGCTGCCGTGAGCTGCCATGAGCAGCTGTCCAATGGCCGGTGACCAATCTGCCTCACCCGGGAAGAGCGCAATGATCACAATACCAACATGGGAGTGTGAAGCAACATCCTCCACAACTAGACTGAAGAACAAAAGGAAAGCAACTTGTCTGTTCCCCTTCCCTGATTCTCCAATGCTGTTCCCTTCCCCAATTCCCCAATAAAATCTTAAAAAAAAAAGACACCTATTAGAATGGCTAAAATCCAAAAAACTGATAATACCAAATGCTTGTTAAGAATGTGGAGCAGTGAGAACTTTCACTACTGGTGAACTGGAAAGTGGTACAGTGACTTTGGAAGACAGCTTGGCAGGTTCTTATAAAGTTAACACAGTTTTACCATACTATATAGCAATTGCCCTCCTTGGTATTTACCCAAATGAGTTGAAAACATGTCCACACAAAAACCTGCACACAAATGTTTATAGCAGCTTTAGTCGTAATTACCCAAAACTGGAAGAAACTAAGATGTTCTTTAAATGGTAAACAAACTAGTACATCCATACTACGAATATTATTCAGTGACTTAAAAAATAAGGTATCAAGACACGAAAAGACATGGAGTAACCTTAATTGCATATTGCTTAGTGAAAGAAGCCAGTTTGAAGAGTCAATAGTCTATATGATGCGAACTATCTGACATTTTGGAAAAGGCAAAATTATGGATACAGAAAAAAAATCAGTGCTTGCCGGGGGTTAGGGAGAAGACAAGAGAGAGCAATAAATAGGTAGAACACTAGGGATGTGTTTAGGGCAGTGAAACAATTACGTATGATACTATAATGGTGGGTACGTGACATTACCAAAGGAAAACGGTATCTTCTACTCACATCACTTCAGATAGCAATCATGTGGGGATTTTTCCACACCAACCAATTCTCTAGTTCTCCAGACACCAAGTGTGCCCTACAATTCAATTCTGATGCTAACTACCCAAAGTTAATGCAGACACCATAGGTTAAAGGCTCAGTTCCACAAGACTGCCCCCCACCTCAGATGCCAATCACAAGTAGTGGATCCCATGGGTCACAATTATGTCTGACTTGACTATAAACTGGGGTTCCTATGAACTTGTCCTCAGGTTCGATAATTTGCTATAATGGCTCACAGAACTCAGGGAAACACGTTTCTGGTGTATTATAAAAAAATACAATAAAGGATACAAATGAATAGCCAGATGAAGAGGTACATAGCGCAAGGTCCAGAAGGTTCCTGAGTGTAGAAGCTTCTGTCCCTGTGGAATTGGGGTGCACTACCCTCCCAGCACATAGATGTGTTTAGCAACCTGGAAGCTCTCCGAATCTATTAGTTTAGGGATGTTTATGAAGGCTTCATCACATAGGTATGATCAATTATTAACTCAATCTCCAGCCCTTTTCCCCTCTTCAAAGGACAGAAGGTGGGACTGAGAGTTGCATGCTTCTAATCATGGTTTTGCCTTTCTGGTTACCAGGACCCATCTCGAATCTATCCTGGAGCCTACCCAGAATCATCTCATTAGAATAACAGACACTCCCATCACCCAGCAAGGGATTTAGGAGCTCTGTGTAAGATGCTCTTATCACTCCTGTCACTCAGGAAATTACAAAGATTTTAAGAGTGCTGTGTCAGGAAGGGATAAAAGACTAAATATTAGAACAAAAGATGCTCCAAGCACCCCTATCACACAGGAAATTACAAGGGTTTTAGGAGCTCTGTGTCGAGAGAAGAGATCAAATACATATTTCTTATTAAGTCACAGGTGGCTACACGACATTATATATTGAGCAAAACCCTAGGACTGTATAACACAAAGATGAACCTTAATGTAAACTCTTGTTAAACGGTTATACTAATATTTATTCTCAAATCATGACTAATGTATCACACTAATGCAAGATGTTAATAATAGGGGGAAATTGTGGGCAGCAGAGAAAGAGAACTTTCTATACTATTTGCTTAATTATCTATAAACCTAAAACTGCTCTAACAAAACAAGGTGCATTAATTATTTTTAAAGGAGAAAAATTTTTAAATAGTCAATGAGAATGGTTGTCAAACTGGCAATGAAAAAAATCTAACATTTAACGAGAGTAACTTAGGTACAGAAAGAATCTAATTAAATCATTGTTTAATAATCCATGTTTGATGAGACCATATCAGAAAAAGCTAGACACCTCATTAAGAATATAAAAGCTATGGAAGATGGCAGAGTACGTAAATGCTGTGCTTACCTTCTCTCACAACCACATCAAAATTGCACCTAAACTACAAAACAACCATTCTTGAGAATCGCCTGAAATCTTGCTGAACCGAAGCCCTACAAACTAAGGACATACAGAAGCCACCTGGAGACCGGTAGGAGGGGCAGAGATATAGAACAGGCTGATTCCAAACCCATGTGTGGCCATTAAAAATTGGGAGGGATATTTCAGTGGAGGTACCGCCTGGAGGAGTGAGGGGTCCCAGACCCATACCAGGCTCCCCAGCCCAAGGTTTCAGTGCTTAAGAGAGAAGTCTCCAGAACTTCTGCTTGTGAAAACCAGTGGAGATTGTGGCTGAGTGCGATGGATGGCAGCTCCTTTTAAAGGCCCATGTGCAGACTTACTTGCTGATGGAATCCCTCACTCTAAGCTCCAGCACTGGGGCAGCAGCTAGAGAGGGGACAGGGTCATACGGGAGGAAACTGAGTTGTCTGGCTGCAGGAGGAGGGCTGGAGGGGCAGCTTTCTCCCAGACAAAGGAGCTGGCAGAAGCCATTGTCTCTTTGTTGAGCCCTCCCCCTTCCCAGCGTGCAGACACAGGTGGGAGCCATATCTGAGTCTCCATCAAGCTGGCTGACAGCATTCATTCGCCATGCCCCAGTGATTCTGAGGCCCCACCCCACCCAATTTTGAGGCACACCCAAGCCACTTTCAATGGCTTTTTCATATAAACCTTTCTTGGCTCATGCCGCAGACTTTCCTAGGGTCTCTCAAAGGTTCGCGGAACCCAAATGAGCAGCATCTGGCTGGAGCGTGTCCCATACTTCTGGTTGAGTAGCTCTAAGGCCAGCACCAGCAGCAGCTGGCCTTGGTTCGAGGCTTAGATGGGTTATAGTGAAGGGTTTAGGTTTGGTTCAGTCTCCTCTTTCTATGGAATATAGACTCAGAGATAACACAAGTTCTACCAGAGGCCAGGACTCAAGTCTTATGACACCAAATCCAGTGCTCTTTTGGTAAAAGTATGCAATCTTTATACTATCTAAATGCCTTACAGTATCCTGCCCGACTAGGTAAGGAGTGAATGTGTCCTTAACAGCTGTCTCCAGAGTCATACCTCTGGAGTCTGGCTTTCCCATCTACAAAAGCCAAAACCTGAGCTCTACTATTTTAATAAATGTGTTTTAGAATTATAAAAGTTAACATATAATCATTGAGGAACATTTAGCAAGAGAAGAAGCAGGAGGGGATGGGGGAAGTGTTAGAAGAAGAGAGTTAGAGGGAGGAAGGAAGGAAGGAAGGAAGGAAGGAAGGAAGGAAGGAAGGAAGGAAGGAAGGAAGGAAGGAAAGAAAGGGATGGATAGAAGGAGGAATGCATCAAAGAAAACTCATTTACAATCTCACCACTCTGAGGTAAAGAATTAAGCATTATAGAGTTTACCATCGTGGACGATTTGTAATATTCTATACACTCTTATAACTTGTTTTTTTCTATGTAACATCTTTCCATGAGAGGAGACAGTATAGCTAGAGTTAGAAGGTGGCAGAACCTGTGTAGCTAGTGGACAAGAGTCCAAGCTCTGGAGCTAGGCTGCCTGGTTTATATCCTGGTTCAGCTTCTCGCTAGCTGTGTGACCATCACTGAGCAGGCTACTCAACCTCTCATCTCAGATTCCAATCTATAAAATGGAGATAAAAATAGTAACTGCTTTTTCATATGGTCCATTGTGAAGATTCAATGGCTTAATATAGCTAACCCACTTATAACAGTGCCTGGCACAAAGTACACTCTATATCAGAGAGAGTAAACTTCTTCTGTAAAGAGCCAGGTAGTAAATATTTAAGGCTGTGCAGGGTCATACGGTTTCTGTTGCAACTCCTCAATGCTATCTTTTTTTTTTACAAAAGCAGCTATAAATGAATTAGTTGGCCAGGTTCCTATTAAACTTTATGGACACTGAATTTGAATTGCATATAATTTTCACATGTCATAAAGTAGTCTTCTTTTGATTTTTTCTAACCGTGAACAAATGTAATGACAATTTTAACTCACGGGCTGTACAAAAACAGGCAGTGGGCTGGGCCCTTTGGGCCATAGTTTGCTGATCTTTGTTTTATATAATTAATAGACATTATTATGTCTCTATTATCTTTCTATAAATTATTTTTAATGGCTGCTTAGAACAAGACTGTTTGGATGTCCTATAATTTACTTAGTCCCCTATGGTTAGAATTTAGGTTATTCCCAGTATTCATTATTATAAGTCACCCTCCAATGAATATCCATGTAAAATATTTGTGTACATTTATTATTACATCTACAACCTAAAATGTATTTAGTGGTAGCTACAAAATGGCTACAGAGCATCTCAAATGAAACAGACTCTGAAGAAATAGCCTTGAAAACTAATGTTGTATAGTTATAGCAAATGTCAAACATGTTAGAGGAGCATTAGAAGTATAACATATATTCATATACATAGAACTTACCATGTACCATTCTAAGCTATATACTGGGGGTGCCAAAAAATGTATACACATTTTAAGAGGTTTTACCTGTGCTCAAGCAGTAGTTCACGGTAATCAAAAGTGTCTGGACACTGATGGTAACCACACTGAGTACCTCTTGTAATTGCAGAAGTCAAATGTGACTTGTATTCATCTTTTGTTATCAGTATATATTGAGTATTGCAATTAATACAGCTTTTTCCTTTTTTAATATGTATATAGTGCCCAAAAATGTATACACATTTTAAGAAAGGAAAAAACTATTAAAATTGTAATACTCAAAATATACTGATAACAAAAGATGAATACAAGTCACGTTTGACTTCTGCAATTACAAGAGGTGCTCAAAGTGGTCATATATATATATATATACATATCCAGATATGTATATATATATATGATCTAGTCTTTAAAACAATTCTATGTGATAGTGGTACAATCATCATCAGCAGCAGCAGCAGCCCCATTGTACAAAAGAGGAAACTGAGGCATAGGAAAAGCTAAGTAACTCCCTCAAGGTCGCACAGCTAGCTGGTAACAGAGGCGGGATTCAAACTGGGTCCGCCCAGCACTATAGCCCATGATCTTGGACACCATGCTGCACTGCCTCTCCACTGGTGAGATTTGGCAACTGTGCACTTCTGGGTATTCACTTTATAATATACCTGTGGTCTTTTTTATATTTAGATCATGTTTGCCATGCAAGCGACCTCATACTCTAAGAGGAACAAATTCTATCCCACAATGGGACACTTCAGGTGGAAACTGTGAATGCCCATCTAACCTTCCTCTTTTGTCTCCACACCCCCCTTCACGCGAACTCTTCATTAATTTGCCTTGCATTTCTTACCCCAAATAGTTGTCCTCTGTAAATGGTACAGATTGATTGGAGCATACTTTCATATCGTTTTCCAATTTATGGTCCCAAATCTACCAAATTTACAAGACAAACTCGGTGGAGCTTCGCTTACAGTGGAGGGCCCTACAACGCCACGGGAATGCAAATTTCAGATAAATACCCACCTTCTTTGAAAACAAAACGGTGGCTTGTGTCAAAAGTCTCTCCCGCGTGGCCCCCGCAGCAGCAGGGCTGGCTTGCTCTGGCCCCTGGCGGGTCCCCGAGGGCGGTGTCCTGCGTCCGTGTGGACCTAATGGCCAGCCTCCGCCGCCAGGCTCAGACGCGAGCGCACGCTCTCCCGGCCCTTCCCCGCTTGTGCTACGCTACGGGCGAGTGTCCCAGAAAGGAGTTATGCGAGTGGGGCGTTGGACTTCGAGGGGAAACGAAGATTCTAGTCCTCATTTCTCATCCTTATTCCTCACCCTGCTGGGACTCTATTGCTGGAGTTATATCCCCTTGAAGATGAGCGACCAGTGCCGCTGGTGCTACGATGCCGCCCGCCCCCCCATTCATGCCCAAACAAGGGCAGAATCGAGAAATAAAGAGGAAACGAGGAAAGAAATAAGCGGGTGTTTCAAACTGATCAGGGTGGTACCGACGTGGCGGTGGAGTTGGAAGAGACAAGCGAGGAGACCCGGCGGAGGCCCGCGGCGGCTCCGCCCGCCGGGGGCGCAGGGGCGCTGGGCGCTGGGCGCGTGCGCGGTGCTGCCCCAGCCCCGGCCGCCGCCGCCGCGATGCCTATTTTAGTCAAAGCCGCTGCGGGCGCGGGGACCCGGCACGCGCGGAGGAGCCTCGGGACCCACCAATCTGCCAAGGCCTTCGCGTGGGGCGCCCGTCGAGCTGCCGCGACGGTGTCCCCGGCGTCCCACCGCTGCTGCCCCAAACTTTGGCCAGCGCCGACCAGGGTCGGTGCCAGGGACAAGCCAGGTAAGGAGCGGGAGGCGCAAATGCCGCCCGCTGCCCCCGCGAGCCTGGCTATTTGCAGCAACGCGCTCCTGGGGCTAAATCGGGAAGCGAAAGTTGGATCCCTGCTCTACTGAGAGCAACTTTGGCTGCTCCGGCGGCAGCTGCCTGTTCTCCGCGCCTCGGCCGCCGGGAGCCCCGCCCTCTCCTCGCTGGCCGCACCCTCTCGGGGTTCCCTGTCCTTGGAAGCCGCCCTTCTCCGCGGGTCTGGGTGCCGAGGCCACACGCCCGCAAGTGTCAGCTGCCGCAGCTCGGGTCTGGCAGCGCCAGCGTCCCGCGGCGCTCGGCCCCCATCGGGCTGGTTCCCGCGCTCTGCCTCGGGCAAACCCTTGGTCAGCTCCGCCTCTCCTCTCCCCGCTGGACTCCCGGGGCTCACTGCCCCCCGATCCCACTACGGCTCCTCCTTCCCTCCTGTAGGGCCGCCAGGTCCCGCGTGGAGGCGGTGCACGGTGTCGCCCCCAGTCCCGGAGCTGTGAGTGCCAGGTAGGGCGCGGCGCTAAGTGTACATCCCTCTTGGCCCGAGAGATCCGGGTCAAGAACAGTTGACTCTGACCCTCCTTCTTTAAGGAACCAGGTGAGCGGGGCCCCTAGGGGTCGTAGATGGTTAGAGAACCCGAGATCCTCGTCCCCCCTACCCCCTGCGCCCCCGTTTCCGATGCTTTGGGTAACGGATTTGTTGGCCAGACAAGTCCCAGAAACTGCTTGCCTTTGAAGCCAGAGGTGCTTTCGAAAAGACTCTTGGCGGCATAATGTCCTTTGCCATTCCGAATTGTGCAAAAGGTTCCGTTACAATTACAGAATGAATTGAATAAGCCTACTAGCACGACTTTTGCTCATTGCTGTTATCTTTCTCATTTTTGTAGTTTGGTGAAGGATTAAGGTTAGTTTCACCATTTAGCTGTTTAGCCCTGCAAACACCTATTTGAAAATCAAAAGATAAGCAGAACTTTGCTAGAGCAGGGAATTTAAGGAATTAGTCTCCAAGGAAATAATAGGAGAAAGAAAATTTTTCTTAATTTAGTCAATATTAATCTGAATGTTTACCGGTTTACCAGCCTAATCTTCCTCATTAGACCCATTCATTCTATATAAGGATAGTTAAGTGCGAACCAGTTAAATCCACTAATAGGTATCAAAGGAAGCTGAAACTGGTAAGATCCTATCAATATTTATTGACAATAGGTAATTGGCATTTCAAAATAGATATATAGATATATAATAAATATATAATGTTAATTATTATACAATAGAATACAAACATATAGAAAATTAAATAAATATATAAATTATATGTATGTACATCTTTAATAAAGTGTAGTGTATCAAAATACGTTGTAGGATGATCCCATCTTTTAAAAATTCATATTATTATTTCCTGGTTCTTGGGTCAGTAGATCGTAGTTTTCCTATCATTTATCTTGGACCAGAAACTGGTGCTTCTCGTGCTACTTGAAGAACTTTTAAAAGCCTAAAACTGAACTGCAGCGAATTAGTTGGCAACACAGGTATAATTGGGTGGATGTGGGGAGGTAAGTAGGTATTAATTAGCTTATTATTTGAATATGTATTAGAGGCTATTAAAACTTGAAGAGGTTTCAGAGACCATCTAGTCCAGCTGCCTGTAGCCCAGCCACATCTGTTCCTAGGAAGAAGCAGACCCAGGCACACATAGACCCTGGCTTGTGTGGCTCCCTGGGGCTTGTATAGACGCTGACTCTCTCAACCTCAGGAAGGGTAGTCTCTCTCCCATCTTTACTACTGAGGTTTGGTGTCCCTTTGGTATGGATTTCACCTCTGCCTCTGGCACCCTCTATAGAGGCTAGGCCTTGGATATACATAGATGATTATGACACTGTCCCTACCTCATGGAGAACAGAGAGTAGTTAGAAGAACAAATAGGACAATAGGAATGAAAGCACATTCTAAAGTGTGGTAGAAATGGGAGTTAATTGTTAGCTTATGTAATGCTAGTACATAAGCTGATATTGACGTTAGCTTATGAGTGATAGAGGACATTTAATATCATTCTCCCTCCTGCAGAAATTATGAGATTAATTCTGATTTGGTTCTTGAAAGCAAACTTTTGTGTAAGTAGAGTTATTAAAATAATGATACCTGGTCAACTATTTCTCTTACATTTATGAGCTATTTCAGAATTATGTGAAGAGATTTTTAATTGACTTAATCATTTCATTCACTTTTGTAAGTTTGTGTGTGTATGTTTTTTTATCATTTTAAGAGATGTGGAATTTCCACATTTGTGTAATGACATCCTTTGAAAATGCCTAGCCTGTATCAATTATTCTACAACCCAAAGCCTTTATGTATGATGAAAAAAAATTAATGGAAAAGTACGGTTAATGTGTTTCTTATTTGGAAGGAAATACATATTTCTAAATGAAACCTAAAGTTATATTCAGTCCCCATTTGGCATTCTTTTCCTGAACCAGAATACTTCACATATTCTGTAAATCTACATAGTTTTTGTCAGAGATCAATTTTTATAATTAATAATAGAAAGAATTTTTTAAGTACCAGAGATGGAGGACAAGTAATATAGTCAGAAAGTAGTGCCACTTTATGTAAAATGTATATTCTTTGAAATATATTTGCTACAGACTTTAATATTAAATAGTTAAATGTATATTCATAACTCCTCCTACAACAAGTAATATGGAAGTTTACCACTTTTCAATTTGTGAGATGCAACCAACTAGGATTTTTATGGGAAAGAAAGTAGGGATTTAAATTAGACACTAAAAGTAGGAGTAAATGTTATATCTCTCTATGTATATAAAAATGATTATAGTAATATGTAGTAATGTATTTATTATGTATATATGATAATGTAGAATGTATATATGTATGATACAATGATTTCAAAATAATATAAAAATAGAGCCTTCTGAATATCCTAAGCCTTCAAATAGTAAATATGAGAGTGTTATGTTTTTTTGAAAGTGTTAAAAAAATCAATTTTTCCAGTTATTTTTTTCTGTGTTTGCATTCAGTGTCATAATAGAAATATGATGGAAGACTATATTAAATAACTTTGCAATTGCTGTGGTTTATGAACATTGGTGATTATCTTTTAATCTAAATTCCATCATTCCATTTTCTCCAACCTTCATGTATGTTTATGTACATATATATAGATATTACAGATATATATAGACATATACATATATACAAATGTATAAGAATAGTGCACTATGCTAAGTATTTTATATATTTTATTTCATTTAATGATAAAGTTAAATGTTAATCATAAAAATCAAATGAGGTATTATTATCATCATTTAACAGATAAGGAAATTGATACATTTAATTTATGATAGAGCCGGGTCTGTCTAATTTATAAGCACCATAGTAATCTATTTACCAACACAGTCATTTAACTAATAGTTCACAGAAATAATTCTGGTATAACACCTCCAGGGGTGATAAGATACATCTGCCATTTTTATGATTGCCTTTTGTTTATTTGTTCTTACAGGAATTTTCAAGATGAATTTTACCGAATCTAGACCATTCACAGAATCAACTGCAATAGGTTTTACACCTGAGTTAGGAAGTATTGTACCTGTGCCTTCCAATGAGACCACTTGTGAAAACTGGAGAGAGATACATCATCTAGTTTTTCATGTAGCAAATATTTTTTTTGCAATTGGGTTGGTTATTCCAACTACTCTTCACCTCCATATGATACTTCTTAGGGGGATGTTAACTATAGGTAAGATACCTAACTGAGAGTTAACTTTTCCATTACTGGATTCAGATCAGCTTTGCCTTGGGAGCTTCAGAGAATCCTTGTCAGGTCAATAGCATACCAAAAAATATGTCTTTGTTATCAAATTAGCAGTATATCAAGTAACTTAGAACATAGGCCTTCATGTGCTATATGGCTCCCTTACTTACTTTAGATAAACCTTTGTATGTTTTCATATGTTGTTTAGATTTTCCAGATACCAGAAAATCCATTCGTGTGTAAGAGTGTGGACTTTGGAGCCAGATTGTGTGATTTGAATCTTGGTTCCAACACTTGCTTATTGTATAACTGGGGCAAGTGATTTAACCTTTCTATACCTCCGTTTCCCTGTGTGTCAAATAAGGGTAAAAATAATACCACCTCCTGGGATTGTCGTGAGAATTAAATGAGTGTGTGTGTGTGTGTGTGTGTGTGTGTGTGTGTATACACATTTGACTGATAATAGTGCCTGGCACATAGTAAGTATTATATAGTCTTGAATATTATTATTTGAATAGGCATTTACTTGCAGTGGCCAACAAAGCAACATTGGGAGCAAGAACAATTACCCAGACACAATAGTTCAAGTAAAACTCTTTTTTTGGGCCCCAGTAACCCTGATGAAGCAGATTAAATTGATTAACATCCAAATACTAGAACAATCGAGTTATTATTTTAGCCAGTGATTCTTGACAAATTACTCTCTGTAATTCTTCCCCTAATGATTCATTTATTCAGGTGCATTTTTGAGCACCTGTAATGTATCAGACAAAAATTAAAGATGGTAGTCTCCAGCCTTGAGAAAGATACTCTTTGGGAGGCTGGAGAGAAACAGATGGGTAGTCACATGTGATGCAGGTGTGTGCCCAGTGCCAGGGAGAAACGGAGAGAGTGACAGGCTTAGCAGGAAGGTGGAGCAAGGTCCCACTGGGGAAAAGACGTTGGAGCTGGCTTTTGGAAGATGAGCAGGATTTCTTTGAATGTGAGTGTGTGTAGTATCCAGGTAACAGTCACAGAGGAGCTGAAAATTCAGCACATAGAGGAATAATAGAGTAGTTCATTGTGCCTAAAACGTGAAATATGACGTGGAATGGCCAAAGAAGAGGCTAGAAGGGTAACTATAAGGTAGCTTGTGGGACTTCTGTGTCTGTTATCTCTAAAATAAGGATTGCAGCAGGAGGAGCAGTGTTGAAGTAAAGAAAAAAAGAAAAAAGAAACATGTAAAAAGCAAAAGCTAGTTATGAATTTGAAGAAAGATGTTGGAGGGAATGGAGCAAGGAGATCATTTAATCCAGTACTTTATAAATGAAGAAACTGAGGTCTAGAGAAGATAAATGACTCATTGAAAACTAAGGCAGGAAAGTGGCCTACCCAGTTCTGTTATATACTTCAGGTCCTCCAGCTTTCTAGTCTGCCCTTCCATTATGTTACCTTGTCTCCTTTAAGTAATAATATTTTAAATTTCTGTGGAATTTGCTATGAAATATTATTTAAAGAACATTTAAAGTTTTACATTTTATGCTGTTATTCAGATGCCCCAAATTATTCTGATGAAATAAAAAATTACAAATGAATAACTTTTTAACATGGGAGGTTAGCTTTTATATGTGTGTGTGTCATTGATACATTTGAATCATATTGAGAATTTTATTTTAAATTTAAACTATATATTGATTCTCTCACCATAAAATTGATAAAAACTGTTGATATTTCATTTAAAGTAAGAGAATTGATAAGAAAAACTAGGAGGATTTCCATAGATGAATGGATAATTACCAAGTGAAAATTCAGATGGTTAGAAGATTTTGGTATAATAGTCAAGCTCACCAATAATCATGGAAATGCAAAATACAATACAAAATTTGTCACTATAAAATCAAGCGTTTTCAAATTTTATAGTATGGACAACTTGATACTGGGATTTCTAACTAGTGTGATTACAAATTTGTTAGAAAGGCTTTGGAGAAAAACTCTTCATTATCATCAAAAGCTATGAAGTTCACTCTCTTGACTGACTGTCAGGTAATCTACCAGAAGCAGTCACAAAACAAATCAATTTTTACATATAAAGATATTTGGCTACTTATCAAAACTTATACCTCAAACAAATCTCATCTGTCCACCAGTAGAGAGATGGTTAAATAAATTCTGCTTTAATCAGTTACAATTGATGTAGGATATTTCTTGTGCCGGGGTCATGGTCTCGTGAAGCTGAAGAATGGAGACACGGATCAGAGAGGTAGAGTTTGTAGCAGAGGATAGTTTTATTAAAGCAAGAGAAAGGTTACAGCTCCCGAGCAGGAGGGGGTACCCGGAAAATGGAATGCCCACTAGCTAGAGTAAAAGGCTTGAGTTTTATACTTTTTTTCTGCCTGGGAGGGGGAATGTTGAAATACGGTGCCTGTTGTTACGGTATTTATCAGATTTGTTCTGTTGCTCAGCTTTGGGGAGGCCTTTCGTAATGTCCTCCAAAATGGCTTTGTTGCTCTGGGGCATGATTGATGTCTCTGTTCTAGTATGAGGGAGTTACCCTATAATTTTGAAAGGAATGGCTAGTTTTAAAGAATGGCCAGTTTGTTTGTTTTTATCTTTGCTCAGTCTACCAGGGAATTCCTGACTGCCTGATATTATACTAACTAACCTGTCTTACAATCATTAAAAATTATATACATGAAGAGTTTTAATGAAATGGGAAAATCACTACAATAAGTAAAAGCATAGGTTTTAAAATTACAGTAGTTTTGCCATCAGGTAAAAATGCGTAAAGACTGTAAGAAAGTATCAAACATCAGTAGTGATTTTCTTTAAGTAGTAGAATTATGGATATTTTCCCCCTTTTAAAAAGTACTTTCTAACTTTACAAATATTCTGCATCAAAGGATGTTTTTCTTTTTTGCTAATCAGACAAAAACACAACATGAAAGTCAATGTGATGTTTGGCTTAGGTATTTCTAAAGTGTGTTTATTTTACATAAAAGGGATAAGTTTATTAAGCTTCATGGTGAAGCTATTCTAAACATCTAACCTGTTAACTTTGTTCTTCAACAGGATGTACCCTTTATATCATCTGGGCCACTCTCTACCGATGTGCCTTGGATATCATGATCTGGAACTCTGTGTTTCTTGGTGTCAACGTTTTGCATCTTTCATATCTTTTGTACAAGAAAAGACCGGTAATTACTAAAAATTAATTAATGAGGAAGAAATTTGAAAACTAAAAGTCTTTTAAAGTACTTTGTTCAGACTTGAGAATGAGCATCTAACATCTTTAGTGCCTTTAATATCATTTCTCTGAAGAAGAGACTTTCTGTTTATAGATGCCTGAAAGTGAAACATTTGAATACCATGAAATGTGTTCTACAAATGAGTCTTTAAAACTTTTTGAATCATCGGGGCAATTTAGATGAGAGAACATGAGACTATTCTCTCTTTTTAGTCATATAACTTCATTATTTCTTTTGTCTATTGATATTCAAATGTCATTTGGGAATATCTTTGCCTACTTATAAAATTAATTGCTCATGGGGAACCTCCATGAACATACTACTGATTTGTAAATAGTTCATGCTATTTTTTCATGCAAATTTTTTAATTTAATGCCTTTTTTCTTATGCAAAATATTCATTTAAGGAAATCACCATTTTTGATGAGTTAACTTTTTCTTTTCAACTCTTCTTTATATTGCTGTGTTTCCTTGGTCATACCAAAAACAAAAAGATGTAAATAGAATAGGAAAACAGCCTGGCTTCAAGAAATCACTCCCTACATGTCTACTGACTGTCCAAGGCACACACACAAATATTCAATAAAGTAAAAGATACAGTGCTCCACCTAATCTTATGGTGAAGGCCAGAAATGCATGTCGAAAACAAGACAATTCACAGGAAATTACAATTTGAATGATACAGATGGAATAGGCGTTCCACTATACTATAACCTCGTCAAACATTGCAGCCCAGCCTGCTTTGCCTGCTGTCTTAGTTTTCTGGAGGTTATACTGTGTAATTCACCTGAAAATCTTAGGGACACGTGAAAGCAACGGGCTCTTTCCCTCATGTACCTTATGTGTTGAGTCTGGCATTTGTGTGTCAGCTATAATTCTTTTCCATGTGTCTTCCTCATTTCCGGGTCTCTGCTGAAGCAGCAGGTTCTGTCTGACATGCGTTCTCATAGCAGAGAGAAAAGTACAAGAGAACAAAAGAGAAATACCCAGTGTCTCTTAAAACATCTACTCAAAAGGGGCCTATGTCAATTCTGCTCACAGTTCATAGGTTGAAGCAAGTGGCGTGGCCACGCCTGATAATGTGGGGGTACGATGGGGTAAGGGGATGTATAATCCTCTTACAGGGCTTGGGAGCAGCAAAGAGTTGGGAACAGTATTACCTGCCACACTTACTGTTGTATTCCTTGTTCCTGTCAACCATAATTGGCACATAATAGGTGCTCAAAAAAATGTTTGATGAGTGGATGCTTTCAAAGAGAAGAATTAGAGCACATCATGAAGGAATTGGGACTTGAGTTAAAACTTGGAGGATGAGCAGGTTATGAATATCAGTCACTAGATTCTTCGGTTCATATGTTCATTCCTGTGCCACATTGGCTAGTGTGCATGCTGGAAGCGGGAGTAAATTAATTTAAACATTCATTACCACCTCTCTGAAGTGGAAGAGCTAGATGGTAGTAATAGTGAGGATTACAGTTTCTGAATATATCAGACCTTGCTAGAACCCCAAGTTTTGAACATAAGGTTCAGAAATTGCTGATGTGGAAGCACCAAATAAGTAAATCACTTAGCATCAGTGATTTTGTTTCTTCTCAGACTGTAAACCTACTTTTTTGAAAAATATAAATGCTGGTTCTTCATTAAAATGAAACAGCACGACAAGAAGAATATTGGCTGCAGTGACGTGAATAGCTCTCGTCACCTGGGTCTATAAACTTCATAGTGTGACCGCCAAGGACTTCTTCGGGATGGATGATCACTTGAACCTAAAAGTTCATTGACATGCAGTACAGTTTTCCCAGACTAAGCTGGGCCCAAAGAGGGGGCACGACCTGTGCCTTGGGTCATATGCTCTGACAACAGAGGTGACTGAGCTATTTTGCTTTTCTCTTCCTCCAGTAGCCAGCCTTACTTGCCAGTGGGTTCTCTATTCTACAGAATTCATTTAAGTTTACGATAAACTCCACTGAAACCCTTTTACACTCTTCACTTTGCTTCAGAATAAATGAGAAGCAATGATTGCCGCCGTAGATGTTTGTTTTCCTATATTGATGCATTAAATGATAATTACATGTAGATAAAATACTTAATGTATTTTCATAATAGAAAATGCTAAAGTTGAGAAGGTGACTGTGACAACATTCAAATCTCCACAGTTGCTTTATAGCACGTAGGGAGAGATGTGATCAATAGTGCAAATCTTCTCCATACAAGCTTAGTTCAGTTTAAGGGCAAAAGTGCCCTTTTAGCATCTAAACTTATATCACCACTTATTCTCTGGGTAAGTTTCCATTGACTGAAATACAGAAGGGCGATGGTATGTGTTGCAAATTTTTTTATTTCAAAACCGTATTGAGACCACAGAAGCCAATGTTTCAGTGTTGCAGTGTGAGTACAGCATCTCATCATTGCTGCATTTCAGGTAAAGATTGAGAAGGAACTCAATGGCATCTACCGGCGATTGTTTGAACCACTCCGAGTGCCTCCAGATTTGTTCAGAAGATTGACTGGACAGTTTTGCATGATCCAAACCTTGAAAAAGGGCCAGACTTATGCTGCAGAGGATAAAACCTCAGTTGACGACCGTCTTAGCATTCTTCTGAAGGGAAAGTAAGTGTTCTATGGAAATTGAAATTCCTAGTTTGCCTTGAATCTTCTTGTGGCCTCTGGAAATGAATAGAAGGGAATATTGCCAAGTAAAGGAGGAAGCAGTCACAGAATTTGTCGGTGCATTTTACGAGTGCATCTTGGAATGCTGCAGAGCGACATGTTCAAGTTACGTAGAATTTCCTGCTGTGAATCTTAGTGATGTCAGACTTTCAGCTGTGAACGTTTTCAACCTTTTTTGACCCTTTTATTTAAAGTTAATGAGTCAAAATTGAAGTAGGTTTAAATTGGACATTAAAATTCAAGAAGCTTGTGTATGTTTCAGAGGTGTTTATTTTTTGAATATCACAAATATAACTTCTAGGAATATCAATTTCTGAGCAGAGAGCTAATGTAGATTGTTCTGGAATAATTATTAATACCAACCTTTTTCTCTCAAAAGAGTCTGAGTTTGAGTAATAAGTCATATGGTTACTCTGGGTATAAGAGCAATGATACCCATTGGAAAGCACATGTTTGTGGAAAAACTGGAACATGTTTTTTTCTTAGCGCTGGTGAAATTTATTTTGAAATAAATACTTGTCTTCATGAAGTGCTTTTAGTTATGTCAGTTATCAGTAGATCTTTAAAACCTTAGTACAAAATATAAACCCATAAGGTTATAGAGATTTTAAGGTTTGTCATGTCATTTGTGAAATATACATTTATTAACATTAATTTTTGTTATCAGAATGAAGGTCTCCTATCGAGGACATTTTCTGCATAACATTTACCCCTGTGCCTTTATAGATTCTCCTGAATTTAGATCAACTCAGATGCACAAAGGTGAAAAATTCCAGGTATGTTTCGGCATATATATATATTTTTAATGTATTTTCAGTTGAGGTATAATTGACATATAACATTATATTAGTTTCAGAACAACATGATTCAACATTTGTATATATTGCAAAATGATTACCCCAATAAGTCTAGTTACCATCCATAACTATACATGTTATAATCTTTTTTCTTGTGATGAAAACTTCTAAAATCTGGCATGATTTTTAAGAAGATTGAAACTAGTTCATATCTCATTAAAATCCAAAGGATATTAATAGACAAGTGGCCATGATTTATTGAAAAAAGAGGTTACTATGTGGTATATATAGTATGTACCACATATAGCACATACCCATTTTTTGTAAAACTTAAACAAATGTAAAACTTAAACAAAATAATGTGTCTGTGTACACAAAAAGAGGCCAGGAAAGATATACTCTAATTTTGTCATAGTGTTAGCATTGTTATTTCTGGTTTATAAGTTTTATTGCTTTTTTGTTTTCTTCCCTTTTCCTTATTTGAATTTTTACAATTTTTCCATAGAAAACATCTAATGCTTTTATTATGAAAAAAAGGAAAATATCAGTTGTGAATAATCAATGTTCCTAAAACATGTAATTGGTTACTTTTATTGGGGAAAAACAGATAACTGGCTTTGCCCTAGGGAACTTATTTTGTTAATTCTTAAGAAAAATCTAATCACTTTACTCTTTTATATTTAATGAATATCTTTAAGGGCAAAGAATGATAAAATGCATAGTTATAACACTTTGAATGTGGACTACACAGCGTGATTCTTTTTGTATCTTAAAAAATAATTGCGGCATGATGTGGCACTTTGTTGTGATGCTTTCTGTAAGTACCCAGACCTCCTATTTTATTCCCCTCATTATGGGTAGGAAAGTAACCACGAAAATGGGTGACAGCTTTAGTCTCAGCCTCTAGATAAACAGAAGTAAGGAAATATCCTCAGAACAGGGTTGCTTATGAGCAAGAGAGTAAACCTATGCAGGTAGGAAATAGAATAGATGGGGGTGTTATTGCCTGAGGGAAGACAAGTCAGTTTTTCCTGATGACAAGTCTTATTTTTGAGTCTCATTTTGAGATGCTGTACAATTTGGGATGCCACATGGAGATTAAAGGGAAACTTTACAGACATACAGTTTAGCTTATTTGCAATGGTTTTAGCCCTGCCCAGCTCCCCAACACCTGAGTAACTGGCCTGAGTGACCACGCAGCTTGTTGAAGTTATGTATAACTACTAGAAGGTCTCAGATAAGTTTACTAACTGGGTACAATGCTGTTCCCAAGCTGGTCGAGCTTAAGCTATAGAAGGAGAAAGCAAATGCTATATCCTGGCTCCTCTAATTTACACTCTGACCTTTTGTTTGTGAGGGTCAGCTATGCACTGAGATTTATGTTCTTGCTGTTTCTTTAAGCACCACCATCTACAAACTAGCACAGGGTCACTTCTTTCCCCTATTTTTCTTTCCCCTGACCTCCTTACAATTTATTTTTCCAAAGCCTGACTTTTACCTGCTGCATCCATTTCTCTGTGTATAGTAGCAAGTGCTTTTACACAATAGCTGGTCTCATATGATCCTGAAGAGACTGGGATTTAGAGAGGTATTGAACTTCTTTTGTTTCCACAAACAAATGACCCCTAAGAGGCCAGGGATATAACATGCACTATCTTTTCCACTGAACCTCAGGTTATATTTATAATTGGGTTTAACAAAAAAGGAATCCCTATCACTAGTTACAGTTCTTTCTTCTTGGGGGCTGGAGATTGGGGTTTGGAAGTTGAGAAATGTTCCTGATAATGGCTATGAAGATTCCAAAGACATGACCAAAATCGAAGTACTGTAGCTAGATGAAGGATATTTATTTAGCCTTTAGAAACACCAGTCAGCTTTTCTCTGCATAGAGGCCAGTGTGGCATTTCCTAGTTGGTCAATGGATAACAACTACGCCAGCATCAGCGAACCTGTATCCTGTACAATTGGTGCAGACTCCATCAGAGTGAGCCCTTGGGAGAGATTGTGTTTTGATTGTTTACAAAATGTTCCCACTGACAGTTACTAAAGAGTAAAAATAGCTGTTGCACATCTCTGTAGGGGTATATTGCCTCTTACAGAAGCAAGTTCCCAAATGAAAAACCTCACGTGTTCCTAGGGCCAATTTCTTACTACCTGTGCCCATGGCAGAGGACACTTGAAATTGTCAGTGGTCAAACTGCTCCACCCATTACCCGGCAATCCTATTTTTCTCTAACTCTGAACAGTTACAAGTATTCTGATGAGGAGCTACTTCCTTTGAATTTTTATTTCTTTCAATTTATTCTTTGGTATGGGTATAATGAATTATACAATAAGATGAAAGGAGGAAAGAAAGCCAAATGGACTCAATGACTATCCCTTGAGATTGCACAGCAAATATTTAGGTACATGTGGTAATTACAATGATACATACAGTGATAGAGCTGAAAAAACAGATTCTGAACTTACGGCTGCTCCCTAGGTGCTTACAGTCATTTTAGTACTTACAGACCAAAGTTGCTACTTAGAACTGTTCATAGAATCTTGAGTTTCATTATTACAAAAAGTTGAAGTCAGATCCAGTCAAAATGGCAGAGTAGCTAAAATCTGTGCTTACCTCCTCTCACAACCATATCAAAATAACAAACTAAAGATCGGCCATCACTGAGATTGCCTGAAGTCTAGTTGAATCAAAGCCCTACAACTATGGACACGCAGAAGAAGCCACCTTGAGACTGGTAGGAGGGGCAGAGACATGGAATGGGCTGGTCCCATATCTGCGTGTGACTATTAAAAATTGGGAAGGATATCTAGGTTCTGGAGTCCCCCCCGGGAGGAATGAGGGGTCTCAGTCCCACACCAGGTTCCCCTGTCCAGGCTTCCAGTGCCAGGGAGAAAAGTCCCCATAACTTCGGGCTGTGAAAACCAGTGAAGATTGTGGCTGAGTGAGACAGAGTGGCTCGAGTCCCAGGTGCTCCTCTTAACGGGCCCACACATGGACTTAATCATTGTCGGACTCACTCACTCTGAGCTCCAGTGCTGGGACAGCAGCTCAAAAGGCACCAGGGACATATGGGGAGGAACCGAATTGTCTAGCTTCAGGGTGAGGGATGGAAGGGCAACAAAAAGCTAAAGGAGTTCATCAACACCAAACCAAAATTACAAGATTACAAGGAATCTTAGAAGGGACTTCTTCAAGATAAATATATATATATATATATGAATAATAAAATGGCACTAACTACATATGTATCAACAATTACTTTCAATGCAAATGGATTAAATGCTTCAATCAAAAGAGGGTACCTGAATGGATAAGAAAACAAGATCCTTACACATGCTGCCTACAAGAGCCTCCAGATCAAAAGACACACAGACTGAAAGTAAAGGGATGGGGAAAAGATATTTCATGAAAATGGAAGCAAACAAACAAAAAGCTGGAGTAACAATACTTATACCAGACAAAATAGACTTTAAAAACAAAGGTCATAACAAGAGACAAAAAGGACCCAGTAATCCCACTTCAGGGTATTTTTCTGGAGAAACCCAAAACGTTACTTCAAGGGGACGTGTGCATCCATATGTTCATTGCAGCATTGTTTACAATGGCCAAGATGTGGAGGCAGCATGGGTTTCCTTCTATGGATGAATGGCTAAAGAGGAGGTGGTACATATATGCAATGGAATATTGCTCAGCCAGGGAAGGGAATGGGTTCTTGCCCTCTCTGGCAGCATGGATGGACTTGGAGGGTATTGTGCTAAGTAGAGTATGTCAGAAAGAGAAAGATAGATGCAATGTGATTTCGCTTTTATGTGGAATCTAAAGAACAAAATAAACAAAACAAAACTGTTAGATACAGAGAATATTTTGATGGTTGCCAGACAGGAGGGGGTTTTATGGTGGATGAAAAAGGGGAAGGGATTAAGAAGTACGAATTGGTTGTTACAAAGTAGTCCTAGGGATGTAGGGTATAGCATAAGGAATATAGTCAATAATATTGTAATAATTATGTATGGTGTCAGATGGGTACGAGATTTATCGAGGTGATAGATGGGAGGGGCTTGGAGGGCAGGGTGAAAAAGGTGAAGGGATTAAGAAGTACACATTGGTAGTTACAGAATAGTCACAGGGATGTAAAGTAAAGCATAGGGAATATAGTCAATAATATGGTAGTAACTATGTATAGTGCCAGGTGGGTACTAGACTAGTCAGGAGGAGCACTTTTTAAATTACATAAATGTGTAACCACTATGCTGTACACCTGAAATTAATGTAAAATAATATTGAATGTCAACTATATTTGAAAATTTTTAAAAGGGGAGGAAAGGTGAAGGGGAATAAGAGGTTCAAATTTCCATATATAAAACAAATATTAATAAGTCATGGGATGTAATGTCCAGCATGGGGAACATAGTCAATAATATTGTGATAGCGTGGTACAGTGTCAGATGGTTGCTCGACTTATGGTGATCACTTCTTTAGTTCTATAAATGTTGAATGACTATTGTGTACATCTGAAACTAACATATTATTGTATGTTAGCTATATTTTAAAATATTTTTTAAAAACCCAAAAGGTAGGAGTTATGTTTTGTGTTTGGCTTCTTCTTCTTCTTTGCCATTTACATGTTTTTCTTTTGTATCTATCTCCTGCTGTTGCCCTCCCATAGTCAAGAGCATGTCCTGTGCTGTGAAGCCCCAAAATCAAAGCTTAATGACTTTAAGGGAAGAAGACTGTCATAGAGGCAGATGTCCAAGCTCTTGTGAAATAAGTGAACATTAAATCTTAGCGGGTATTTAAATAAAAGTTATCCTAATATTAAGCAAAATTTTTGGTAAAGCTGCAGAGCAATTTAATCTGCCAGTTTTGACTCTGCTATATTTTAAATGCTTATCTGAACTCAATAAGAATTAGTTGAATAGATCACTTCTAGGACATTTTCATGTTCCTGGTATATGAAATGTTGTACAATACATGAAGAAAATAATAAATTGTTCCCTGAGGACAGTCAACCAGTCATACTGTCAGACTGCTGTTTCCGATTCTAGCACATGTAACAATTCCCTCAGACACCCTTGTTCTTGAGGGTGTGGAATTGGCTTGGAATCTAAAGTGAGGGGACTGATCCAGTACCTTGAGGTAATCACAGCAAACGCTTAGTCTAACTCTACCTGAAAGAAATTACTTTATGTGTCCATTGCCCTGTTTGCTTTTATTTCTTCAGTAAATCTCTTATAAGAACTCAAACATGGCACTGCTGAGGTACCCTAATAACTCAAGATGCAAATTTATTTTACAGAAGCTTTAACTATTCCCCATTAAAAATATGTTTTACTTGATGGTTCTGACAGGAAATCATTAAAAATAAAACTATTAGGCAGAAATAAAGCATTAGCTATCAAGTAAAATGACCTCAGTCAATATGCTAATTACCCACTTCCGACTAAATGCCTGTTCTTATGGACATGTAAGTTACTCATACATACTGCAGGTATAGCCTTATTATTAGGATACTATTTTAAAGTTTAAATTTAATAATAAATTAAATATGTTTGAAGTATTCTTCAGCCATCAATAAGAAATGGCTTTGTTAAACAAACTATAGTATCCTATTAAAAGTAATGGTTGCCTCAGTAGAAATGAGGTTATTAAAATAGTTGAAAAGAAGTTAAATGCCTTATCTGTCACCTAGATACAATTTCTTCTCTTTTGAAAGATTGCCAACTCCTTTTTTAATTCCTTGTCCCACCGTACATGAATTATATTTTCCAAAGTTATGTATGACATCCTTGCAAAATGAAGGGACCTCAACTCTCCAAACCCATTTTTCAAACGTTGGGGTGCATGGCTGGGCCACTGTGAGTGCTCACCCAGTGCCCACCTTTCTCTAATCACTCCTATAGAATACTGTTCAGTTGCTTTGCATTTACTTACCCATCTCTTATGATTTCTGGGAACTCCTTAGGAGTGGCTTGACTTTATACTTCTCCTATAAATCTTATCTTTTGTTGTCATATGTTTTTACTTATTGGCTTCCTCTACTAGGATGTAGGCTTCATGCCATGTGTCCAGCTACCTGTTCCTTGTATGAGGGACTTTTGATGGACTGTGAGCCAACTCGTGGTCATTTACCCAGATTACTTTCCATAGGATCATCTTAAAGAACACTGGACACATTGGGTAGGGTTTGGCCCGGTGGGAAAATACGTCTGGGCTGGAAATCAGAAGTGCTCACTCCACCGCTAATTAACATGTGTCGTGAACACATTTTTTGGCACTTCTCATTTGGCATCTAAATGATAGGGAAGAATATTACTACCTGCCTTATTTACTACCGGGCAATTTTGAGGATCCATTTATGTGACAGATATAAAAGCACCTTGAATGTTTAAAAGTATAATATGTATATAGAATGAGTGGCATTATGTGTGACTGTCATTCCTTAGTCATGCTCTACCACGTTCCCCTGTTCTGTATTTGTCAAAAATACTTATTGCCACCTGAAGGTGTCATATCTCTCTATTTATTATCTGCCTCCTCCACTAGAATGTAAGCTTCACAGGGCAAGGATATTGTCTTTCTTGTTCACCATTGTAACCTCAGTGCCTTGAACAGTATCTGGCATTAAGTACGTGCATAATAACGTATGTTGAAAGAATGAATGGAATTTAGTGTTTTATGGGGTCATGGAGCTACTAATACATTTCTTAAATTCAAATATGTTTGGATTTGGAGTTTCCTACTTTTAATATAATAAATAATGGCAAACTTTTTTTTCTAGGAATACTGACACACTTTTTAAAGTAGACAAACCCTCTAATTTGCTAAAGGTCAGATTTCAGCTAGTGACATAAGGCGAGAAGCTGGGATTTGTCTCATTCTGTCTCTTGTAGTAGACATAAATACCCCCTTTTCATCTGAAATATATTTAATTTTGTGACGAACAAAGAGGAAGGTGCTCATTTGAAAATATTTGCTGGGAGGCCAAGATAGGACTTCATGTCAATTTCACAAACTTATATTAATCTCCTACTTGGATAGGCACTGGGTTTAATGTTGAGATGTAAAAATGGTTTTTGCTTTCAACAGTATTTGTGTTCACTTGTTAATTCATGCAATAAATGTGCGTTGAGACCACTCTGTATTAGAAGACAGACATTCAGATGCAAAGGTGCACAGTCTCTCCTGTCAGTGCTCAAGGGAGACAGATGTGCCAGGATTCAGTGATGTGAGTGCCACGTGAAGTTCAGAGGAGAACTGACAGATAGAAGGTCTGTGTGGGAGGAAGGGCTTCTTGACACTGAGCTGTGAGGGCATGACCCCTCACTCTGGAGAAGGGATTTATTTGAGGAATATTTGAGTTCTGCATAGTGCAATTACATTGCTTCCCCACTTTCCTATGTAACAATACTTAAGAAAAGGGTATGGTTTCCCAGTTCTGAGCTAACGGGGGAATGTTTCCCGTAGGCTACCTTGGAGCTACCCTTGAAAGGTCACACTCAAGAAATACCCATTTTAGAAGGACTAGCCATACTTACTACTAACAGCCTCGGTCCTAAAACCAATTCCCGAGTCAGTTTTCTCATTCTCTACTGTGTATTTGCAAAGTCAGCTGGCAGAGGTATTTCATGTATAACTTGGCCTCACAAATCTTAACTTTAGTTCCTTTGCTTGAAACTGTATTCTTAAACCTCTGTTGTAATCTTCAGGGTGTAAAGAAATATTGAGCCATGAATTATACGTCCAACTGGAACATCAGCCTGTGCTTGGTTTTAAAAATCTAATATGTAATTACAGAAGCTTGTGTATATGGATCTTATTTTAACTAATATGACAAATCATTGCTATAATAATATCCATAAGTAATTCTACTCCTCCCTTTCCCCAAATCACTATAATCATAATCCATACACATAGATGTTCTTTTTGCTTTCTGTGTTCTTTGGCAGGTCACCATTATTGCAGACGATAACTGCAGATTTTTATGCTGGTCAAGAGAAAGATTAACTTACTTTCTGGAATCAGAACCTTTTCTATATGAAATATTTAGGTATCTTATAGGAAAAGACATTACAAATAAGCTCTACTCATTGAATGATCCCACCTTAAATGATAAAGTAAGTGTTTTTCTTTTTTTTGTTTTTTTAAAGTAAGTGTTTTCCTGAGTGTGTTTATTTTGTTGAATAAATATGTATAGTGAGGGATGCCTCACTTTATGCAATATACCGGGAGTGCCAAAAAAATATATACACATGACTTGTATTCATCTTTTGTTATCAGTATATACTGAGTATTACAATTTTAATACAGTTTTTTCCTCGCTTAAAATGTGTATACCGTATTTGCCGGCGTATAAGACGATTTTTTGGCCCTGAAAAATATGCCTCCAAGTGGGGGGTCGTCTTATACGCCAGGTACACTTCAGATAGACTGCCCATAGTGCTTGCCCCGTGCCATAGTGGCCTCCCGATGCCCGCCCACTTCATTCCACATACCGTTCAGGCATCAGCAGCGCTGCTGGGTGTATGCTCGGCTGTTATGCGATTTTGCTGTTATGCGATTTTACCACACTCGCAAAATGGCACACAGCCGACCATACACCCAGTATGATAGCGCAAAATCGCGAATCGCGATACCATACTGGGTGTATGGTCGGCTGTGTGCGATTTTGCGAGTGTGGTAATTCGGGTTACCGTATATTTCTTTACATATACATTGAAGATTCGCGATTTTGCGCTATCATGGTGCCTGTTAGAATGTTGAAGAGCTCGCACTTGCGCACTAGTGAGGTCCCAGGGAGATGCTGATGCAAGGGTGGACCAGACTGCTATAGTGACAGGGCGGGCAAACAGGGAGCAGGGACCAATCAAATCAGGTTTTGTATACAGCCAACAGCCAACCACAATACTGCACCATTGTACAGTACAGCATAGAAAATGTCGACCAGTCAAACCCCTATCATCCCTATCATGGCACCAGCCAAAAGAAAGAAGTATGATGCAAATTTTAAACTGAAAGTTATAAACTTTGCTAAGGAAAATAATAATTGTGCTGCTGCAAGACAATATGGAGTAACAGAAAAGATGGTTCGGGACTGGAAATCAAATAAGAAAGCATTAAAGAGTATGCCAAGGGGTAAGTGTGCATTAAGAAGAGGCACCCCACACTGGCCAGAACTCGAAAAACATGTAGCAGACATGGTGGCTCAACATCGCCAAAACGGTTATGTGGTGACACGAAATACAATACGCTTGTTTGCACTTCAGTGGGCCAAATCAAATCTGATATTGTTTTACCTTTTATTTGGTGTGTGGAAGGTGTGCGGAAGAGGGGGTAGTCTTATACGGCGAGTATATAACAAACTCTGTATTTTGAGTGGAAATGTTAGGGGGTCGTCTTATACGCCCAGTCGTCTTATACGCCGGCAAATACGGTACATTTTTTTGGCACCCTCTGTATATTTTCCTGTATTTTCATTAATTAGTCATATGTTAAGTGAAATGGAGATGCTGTAATTTAGAGACCCTTCAAGGAATCATTTCTCAAGAGCAAGGAAATATTTTGTAATTATTATATTTGCCGTTACCTAGAGGTGTCTCTAAATGTCAGGGACCTCCATTTGTGGTGATGGGGTGCTAGCCTCCTCATAGAGAGTCTTCTAAGCAACCTAAGGAAGATGGTAAGTGAGTGGGAGGGAGTGGGGTGTGCAGTCGGCCAGGGAAGGCAGGGCAGTGGGGGTAGGGGTGGGAGTGGGGGTCGGGGGGGTTGCAGACTGAGAAACGCTGACAAACCTCAGCGAGCAGGAAGTTGGTGTTTTAACCCTGGTGTCTTCCATCTTGCACATCCTCCTGTCAGGCTCACTCCCAGAAAGCCGGTAAGTGATAAGAGAGGTATGGGATGGAAGCCTGTGGCAATTCAGTTAGGAATTTCAGAGTTGTTTAGGTTTTCAACAATTTGCAATTTGATCTTCATTTCTCCATGTTTGCTTAGAAGGAAATTAAAAGAATCTCACAGGAGAACTTGCAAAACATTGATAAGTACTGTTCTCCAGGGACTGTGAGTATGGGATTGTGCTCTCTTAAGGTCATCTTATCTAGGCTGTTTATCAAATCAGGTTGGTGCTTATTATTTTTCAGGTTAATAAATGGGCTACTGAGTATATAAAATTTATTATAATGTATTTATAGTAATAGAATACAAATGATAGCTAACATTTATTAGGCACTTACTATGCACCAGATAGTCTTTTATTTCAAGGAAAAGTAAACGCTGCTGACAGGGAGTATGTTCTAAGTCCCATAGATGTCAGAAATCTTAAAACTTTGCTTTGTAGAAGACCAAGAAGTTGGAACACCAGCTCAGCCTTTGCACGCAGATCTCCATGCTGGAAATGAGGAACAGTATAGCCAGCTCCAGTGACAGCGAAGACGGCTTACACCAGTTTCTTCGGGGCACCTCCAGCGTGTCCTCTCTTCGTAAGTTATCCCCAAACTGATAATACTTTAGGTTTCTGATGGATGTCATTGGAACTAGACAAATGACAACTTTGATCAGAAAAATAACTTCACAAGTAACTCTTTGGTAACCTAAAGGTAGCAATAAAAGTAATCACTTTTTCTAGCTTTTCCTATATTCTGCATCGGCTAAAATGCAACTGTAGAACTTTTATTTCTATTTCAGAAACTGTTCACTTGTTTTGCCATATACTTTTCTTAAATACTGGTTCACTGGAATAGTGTGAAAGAGATTCTTATGGTTTGCTGGATATTCAGCTTTGTTGTTTTCAAGATTTTAGTTCTAGTGAAAGCCTAGACCCAGTAGTGTGTTAAAAAAGGTAGCAAGCAACTGCTGAATATTTTACTGCTGGCTGGTTATCTCAGTGTGAGCACCAAAAGTTAACAGGTGATCTGATATGGAATTTTCCTAAAGATAACCACTGAGTCACCTCATTCATGCATCCACCAAGAGGCAAATTTTCCAAGATCCTTCCATAGTTTAGATTGTTGTAAAACATTTTAAGTAGCAATAATGACACAGATATTGAAGATTAATACATAAGTAAAATGAGAGAAACTAAATTATTTCAAGAATTAATTGCGTAAAATTATTTTAATAATTATTCCAAGAATGATAGTATAAGAACTTTGAACAAATTCATGTAAAATAGCGAAAAGATAAATTCTCCCATTGCATAGACTAAAAACTATTAATATTTCCAATTATATGTTAATCCAGAGTAACTTTTAAGGAAATATAGATACACATTCAACAAACCTAATTGTTTATGTAAATGATCTTGCAACTTTGGATGCTTTAGATAGATTGGATTAAGATTTTTAATTATTGCAGGGTTAGGAGAGGCTGGAATTGACAAGACCATGTAATTGGTATAAGCTTCCAAAGCAAAGTCTAGGCATAGAAATGTTTTGTGGACTTAAAGAAGATTTCAGAAGCAATACAAGTGAGAAATTGGACATGGTTGTATTTTATCCCCAAATAACTTTTTGAAAGTAACCGAGGTTGATCAAACTATGCAATCTACTAGCATATCAAATGTATTCCATGCCTTGTTGAAACAGTTTAGTGGTCAATAAGCATTTTCAGCTGGACCCATCTGAACTGCATGCATAGTGATTACTATACTAAGAAAGATCAGCAGAAAGGGAATTGCAGTTAAATATTGTGTGAATTATTTTTCTACCGAATAGCTTCTCTTTGTAGTTCTTACTTTTTTTTTCTTAGTTCTACAGTCTTTTTTAGCAAGCACCAAGAACAAGCTATATATAGTATGAGCATTTGTTGTCTTAAAATCAGTTTTGTTTTTTGTGGTATTTTATTATATAATCTAAATATTTTGGGGGTAAAAACTATTTTAGGGGGAAAAAAGTTCAAGTAGAATTAAAACATGTTTTCATGATTGTATGGCACTTGCCTGCGGAAACCTGTATTTCCAGGTGTTTGGTGGATTGATCACACATGTTGTGCGTACAGACCTGGGTTCTTGCTCTACTACTTATTTGCTGTGTGACTTGGAGTAAGTCACATGACCTTTCTAACCTGACATGAGCTATCATATCTCAGCACAAGCCTGAATCTGGTCATAACTCCTGGTCTGTTTCCTTCCCTGTTCCTTATAGTAAATCATGAGTTTAATCCAAACAGCCATTCCCTACATGGGTAGTTCAAACTTCAGTGTTTGTAGAGAAGTGTGCTGCCCTTGAGTGCAGG
>NW_017732282.1:508034-511538 GCF_001890085.2 Hipposideros armiger | reverse complement strand
TTCGTTAGTATAAACCATCTATTTTTTCAGAAATTATAATTAAAATCTATGATTTTTAAAAGACACTATGAAATATTTAGAGAGATTTCTTACTGACAAAAAAAAACAAACCTTTTGAAGTATTTTTTTGTTATTAATGTCAAGATAATGGTCTGGAGAATCCACTAATTGTATATGACCTAGTCGCACAAATATGCTTTAAGTCAAGTTAGCTTGCATCCAGTTAGTATTCTTGTCTGCAAACACTGGCAACATATCTGACATAATGAGCTTCTCTCAGCTCTCTTACCTATTTATTTTCCTGAAAAGATACAAAAAGCCAATATGGCATTCTAAGTTTAAGGCTGGTTTCATAAAATAATCAGTTCAACTCAATTTGTATTTCATTCCCCTTGTGAACAACTGTAGACTTACAAACAACAAGCTTTACATGAATTATACAGAGAAGTAGAGAGGCGATGTGATCAGGCTGCAGGAATACAGAGGAAGAACCCACAAACAGTTCTCAGACCCACCAAGATGGCCAGTGGAAAGCAGCACACCCTACTTTGTAAATGAGTCGAGTACAGCTTAAGGAGGCTAAATAGCCAAGTCAAGTCCACTCGGCTGGCCCTAAAACAAAGAAGTGTTGAGTTGGTTCTAAGTTCTTGCTTTGCTTTTTTCCTCACAAATATCCATATCCATATGTGAACATAAACTTGTTTGGGGACATTCAACCACTGGTGGAGCAGGAGATACATCCTGACCACTTCTTACGTGTTCTCATTTAATCTTCACAACCACCCAGTGAGGCACGTGCTGCATTTTCCCCTTGTAGGGTTGAGGACTATGACATTTCTCTCTTCTGGGCCTTTGATCCCCCAGCCAGTAGGGGCTGTGCTCTCTGTCTCCGCACCCCTGCCTCCCCCGCTACCACCACCACCACCAATCCATTAGATGGCTTCTATCCTCACACATCATTTTCTCTTCAGTAAAATCCTGGTAAAGGGATTTGATAGAGTTATACATTTGTAATATTTTAATGAAAAAGTTTAAAAAATTATCAAGTAAATATACATACATAGATATCAAACAGTAAAAAAAACCCAAAAAAACAAGAAAGTGTTTCAGTGAAAAGAACTGACCCCCTCCAAACTGCTACTGAGGAGCAATCACATTGGAACAATTTTTGTCCAAAATGCTAAATAATATGCTGTTATTTATTGATTTTGCCACATAACCTTTATCCACTAAAGGTTCACTTTTAACTTACTATCCCCCACCTGTGCGGATGCCACTACTTTTGATGCTTTATTGTTGACTTTGGTAACATTAAACAGCACACTGAACCTCCATTTCTTTTTCTCTCCGAAGCATGTTTAAGGTGAGAACCGTAGCATCACTATCCTTTCTTATTCTTTCTCCCTTCTCCCTTCAAACTGTTGTGAGTCTCTTCTTTTAAACAATCAAGGTTGATAGCACATATATTCTGTTCTCTCTTCTTTGTCTTAATTTTTTTTTATTGTGACAACACACACATAACAAAATTTACCACTGTAACCATTTTTAAGTGTACAGTTCTGTGGTATTAAATACTTTATTCTCTTTAGTAACTGCAATTAGGTCTTCCCTGCTTTATCTGTGGGTTGTTTTGCAAAGTTTAAGGCAAATAAACAATGTTGACATTATTATGCTTTATTCAGAACAAATAATGGGCTGTAACTACATGTCTTTATTTTTGGTTGCAATGTCATGACTCCTGTTCTATTCAAAAGAGACTGTTCCTAGTGTCGAGTACAAATGGATTCTGCTTTTGTACACAACATAAAAATCATACCACAGGTTTACTTCATGACTTGACCCTCCGTTTTTCTGTAAAATTTTCTTATTCTTGTCTTGGCTTGTGGGGTTATCTTAGTCACTATATCCCCAGCATCTTCTAGCTTCTTATTCATGCCTTNGTGTGTGTGTGTGTGTGTGTGTGTGTGTGAATTGCACAACAAACCCATAATCCTGCTTCCCTTTGATGAGTCCTCATTCTGAGTCTCCCGGCTTCACTCCTGCAGTTAAATAAAAGACGTTAGGATGTGAGCACAACACTGACACTAATTATGAGTGATTTAATTCACTATAGCCTGTAATTCATGAAAAACTGATTCGCTCTTGTTTCTTTTACGTAGGTTTTAGCTCAGAACTCCTGAAGGCTGTTGTTATTCTTCTGTCAGAGCCATCAATATGCCCTCTACTTTTCCATATTACAAATTACATTTTTTATAAAACACAGACTACAAAACCAGCCTCTTAGGACTGTTAGGCTGAAATAACAGAATGTATCACATGTTGAGCATGTAGTAGGTCTTAGTAAATGGTAGGTCCCTAAAACTAGTGACTAAACTCCTATTATCCCGGGTTTCTGATGTACACATGGGACAGCCTGGCAGCTGCTCTCAGCAGTGGTATCAGCTGTGTGAGTGCTAATGATGAGAAAGGAACAAATGTTAATTGACAGTAGCAGCTATTATTTTTTTCAGGTACTCTTTATACATAATACATTTAATATTCACTATTATCTCACACAGGGGATGGTATATTAGCTTTTGCTAGATGATGCAGCATTAACAGACAGGCCCCCCGCCCGAATCCCTGGCTGTGATAAAGAGGCTACTTTCTTGCTCATGTGCACACTGGGTGCTGCTCCTGGCTGGTGTCCAACTCACTGTGGGATGCCGAAGGAGCAGCTCCTGTTTGGGTCACTGCCTGTCATGGCAGAGGGAAGACGGTAGTGGCAGAATCATCCAATGGCTCTTAAGCCCCTGCTTAGAAGTGGCACGTGCCACTTCCACTCATGTTCCCTGGACCAGAGAAGTCACTTGGCCAGAACCATCATTAGTGAATTCATCTTCAATCCTTCTGCAGAAGCTGTGCAGGAAGGGGCCTGATGAGGGAGGGAAAGCAGGTGTTTTGACAATAACACAGTCTACCACAGTGAACAATATTTCATTTTACAGATGAGGACATTGGAAATACGAGATGCTTATTCACTTGTTCCAGTTCCACAGGCTGTTAGACTATATTGTCTCTATGTCGTAAAAAGAAATGGACTTATGGACTAACGTTTTATAGTTTACAGGGCACTTTCACATCCATTGTTGCATTTGAACCTGATTCTGCCAGCTAAGCACTGCAGCTGTTATTATTCACCCCTTTGCAGTTGCATCCACCTGCCCTCAGTGCGGAGGCAGTGGCTCGCCCAAAGTCACTTCTTTCCCTTCCGTCCTACTTTGTTGGAGAAGCCTACCGTCCCCTCATCCGTCATGTTGACCAAGCAGTGCTTCGAACAGGTTTTCATATCCTGGTTCATTTCCATTTCAGTGACATTTTTGCCTTATTCTTTGCACAAGAGTTCTACTTAGGAACATTTAAAATTACCCAATAATATTCTCCAGTCATTTAGCTTTTGGTTAGCTTCCACTTTGTTGTATGTACTTACAGAATTACGAGCAATGCTACTCTCTAAAAATTAAA
>NW_017732282.1:502629-504613 GCF_001890085.2 Hipposideros armiger | reverse complement strand
CTCTCTCAGTTCATCAATTCCGTGTTTCCTTTCTCTCAGAAACCTTTCTCACAGTCTCTCAGCCTCCCTCCGCACCCTGGACTGGGAATTCTCTGGGTCTGTTATACAGCTGCCGTCCTGGAACTGCCTTCTCTGTTCTCCTGAATTTGTCCACCGTCTCTGCCACCCTATAGCTTTCTCTTTGGAGCAGGAAGGGGCTAGAGGACTTTTGCTGTTCCTTGGCTGCTCACGCCTGTTGCCGTGTAGCCGAGAGCCCTGAGGACCCATCTGAGTAGTCTGGAATCAGCCTGAGATGACTCCTGGGGCCAGAGAAAACCTCCTCATGGGAGCCAGTAACTTCCTCCAACCTCCCCATTTGCCCTAATTTGTACACTTCTTTGCTTGAGTCCCTCACTGCTGGTGCTGAGTCCCTCTAAGGAAAGTTAGGTACAAAGGCCATACCCACCCTTCAACATTATTGTTCAGAAAGCTTCAATCCAAACTCAGTTTCTTTGGTTTATAAATACCTTATGATCTCAATTAAATTTTTTAAATTTAAAAATAGCTTATGTAAATAATCAAAGGCAGGACAAGGGATGATAATCCTTTCTAGCAAAGAAACCATTAAATCCTTCCCCATCCCCATTCATCAAAAAATTGTATAATCTCATTAAAATTCTAAATCCCTGTAAGGTTTTTTAATTACTTGCTAAAGCAGTTGGCCAGATGGTTTAACATAATAGAATAAGAACACCTTGAAAGGAATGAAGAAAATGTCATCAGAGTTAACAGAGGAGGGGTGGGGGGAACTCTTACATTACATCGGGTAATTTACAAAGTGCGGCTCCTTTTTATAATAGTAAGTATGCTTCTGAAGCAAAGAGAAAAGTCACTTGATGAATTTCATGGTACTGTATTTATCTGAAGATCAAACTTGATGTCACTTAATTATTTTCTGGAATGGGGTGACCTTCACTGGACATTTAAGAACAATACATGTGTCTGTTTACTTTGACTTGCTCGGAGAGGCTCTTGGTCCCTCATAATTAGAAGCACACTGAAATGGAAATAAGCTTACTAAGGACAGTATTCTGTCAAAGGGAATTTCTCTTACCTAATTTTTTACTGCACAATACCGGAATTTTGACAATTACATAAGAGCTCCCTGGTCCATGTGTACAAAGGCTTCCTGTGGTTCTCTGACTAGGGATTTTAGGAAGACAGAAAAGGGTCTGGCGGGACAGCCTGAACCCATCCTCCACAGAGACCCATGGCCAGTTTGCACTTTGCAAACGACCCTCAGGGACACGCAGCGGGTTTTAATCGCAAGTCCCTGTCCCTGTCAACTAGGATCCGACACTAGCCGCTGTCTTAACCAGTCTGCTGAGGAAAGACAGCTTCCCGGATCCAAATCCTGTGGGTGTCACCCGCTGGGCTCCAGCCCGAGTTGGAGGTGTCAGCGCTTCGGTTCTCTGAGGGCCCCTCTAAGTCTCAGTCTTCTAAGTTGCAGCCCATGTTTGTGAGTTTGAGGTTTTTCCTCACCCATGGAACTGCTGCCTGGTGCTGCAGTTCTCTTTCTCACCTGGACACACTGGGAATGTGGGGTACAGCTCTAGAAAATTCTGCTCCCCTGGCTGTACCTTCTCTGTGCATTGGTGTCTATGGAAGGGACTTGTGAGTCTTTTGGACAGAAGTTTGTTTTTCTACCTGGTGTAATATGAAACATCCCTCAAGCAACAGTGACCCTTGATGTAACTGTTTAATAAGTTCACACCAGATAAGCCTGAATTGCAGTTCAGTCTGAGACTATTTGTTTGACCTGCTTTTATGGTAAACTCTGTTAATTGGCAGCCCGAGCCAATTGGAGAGTGATGATGGCTACATCACAAAAAGGAACGCTAATTATCTCTTTTTGATGACAAGAAATACCAAAGGATATAGTTAACCACTTCTGTCTCCCAACTGTAAAGTGGTTTTAATACAAGAAAGATAAAAATCAGGCCGG
>NW_017732282.1:450102-502174 GCF_001890085.2 Hipposideros armiger | reverse complement strand
TGGAATTATTTGCTTCTCTAGAATTTGGCATAAATGAAAAGTAAAATATTATAGAGGTCATGAACCTCAGAGTAATGTCCTTGAAGGGCAAAAATAATTTGAAAAGTACTTAACTGAAGATAAGCTCTATTTCTTACCCTTCTCCTGCTCTCACATCTGGGTAAGATATTGGGCCTTCTGGGCAAATTTCTGATGATGCATCAGTGCATAAAATTAATGATAAACCAGGCAAACTTGTAGAAAGAATTTATTCATGTTCAGCTTATGAAATGTAAGCTAGCTCCCTTGAAGCAGAATATTCTCTCTTTTCTTGTATGCACACACTCCATATTGGGTTTGGATTTATTAGTGGACAAAATAATGATTTCTAGCAACATAGTGATGGCCTCTGAGTCTTTCCACTGAACCAGCATGTCTCCCGCGGAGATTGGAGAACACGGGTCTAGGGCCAGATGAGCCCCTCACTCCTGGAAGCCTGCCTTCCTTCTGGCCATGACAGTGGCAGATTCCCAGGCAGGGCCAGGTACACATCATATTTGGCCCTCAGTGGGACAGGAAGTCCAGGCTAACTGAAGTTGGTACAAAGTGCGGGCACTGTGGTTCCTATTGAAGGGTCAGGCGGCCTACTGGCACTGGGTTGCTTCTGGCAGTTACAAGTCAGGCTGAGTTCCTGATGCCGTTGGGTGCATCTGCCGGGCTGAGGAAAGAGCAACAGGCACTGTTGTTGTGGGAACTGGGACCTGGGGACTTGTGGGCTCTAACCCAGCCACAAAGCCTGAAATGAAAGTGAATCTAGTATTCCCCCCCGTGAAAGGAACTTGAGCAGCAAAACGCAGTCTCACCAGGCTGTTATGCCACCTGGTTTATCGTGCCAGATGTTTCAAAGTAGTTCACTCCCTGGTAAGAAAAGACATTCCTCCATAGCAGCTCCCCCACTCTGCTTTCACAGGTTGTCCAGGTTCTCGTTGCTTTAGCTTTGTAGTATAAAGTAGAAATGATAATATGGATGAGATGAGGGCGAATTACTCTGAAAAGTGCGTTGAGTTACTGACAAATAAGAGTCAGAGACTATGTCCGATTCCTTTATATTTCCCAACATTTAACCCAGCCCCTAGCACCTCGTAGTCACTCAAAGATTCTTTTTGCTGATTGGATGAAAGTTTTGTAGCAGGAGATGGTACTGACGAACCTTATTGATGATTACTTGAGGGGACCATACACTTTGCTGTAAACACTGTCGAATCTGTCAATTACATGAAAGTGATTCCCCTCGGGGACATGATACAAAATAGTGATAACAGCCCCTTTCCATAATGAGGGCTTACTGCAGCCCTGCCTGCACGTGAATGCTGGTGGCGCCCCACTACTAGGGTGCGTGCTGGACCCGTCAGAGATGAAATGATGGCCGTGCACCTTTCCCACGCCTCAGAGTCAGCTTTCTGAAGGCCCAGTGCAGCGTTTCAGAGGAGTGATTTTTTTTCATGTGCTAATTATGAAGGACTTAGCTTTGTGGGGTACTTCTGAGAGGCTGCAGGAGAGGGGAGGCTGTGGTTGCAGCCCTCCAGATGCTTGTATTCCAATAAGGGAGAGATGCAGGCACTTGGGACCCTGATGTGGTACAGACTGTGTAAGGGCTTTAGATGTTTAGAGGAGAATACAGTCTCCCCCCAGAAGCAATTAGGGAGGCCTACAAATGAAAGGAGGGAGGGTTTGAACGCCACCATAAGGAATGGAAAGGAATTGGGTGGGTAGGTATGTGAGTGGAGAGCCCCTTCCAGAGATGGAGAAAAAAGCAAGAGGAGAAGAGGGAAAGGATGGGTTGGATTTGGGGAACAGTGAGTTGATTAGAGCTTGGAGTAGCTGGGAAGAAGGCCCAGCCTGAAGACCCCGGATGTCACCCTCAAACAGTGGATTACTTTTGCCTCACTAGCTTTTAATGTTTTATAGTAACCACCACAAGCTTTCTTTCCCGGGCAGATGTAGTAAGAACAGAACAAGTTCTTTCACTGAGAAGCTGAAAGCTCTTGGAAAGTTTACACTAGGTCATTTCCAGTTGCTTTGGGTCCTCTCTTCATTCTCTCTCAATGGGAAAAAGCAGTGATTAGTGAGGCAGTCAGCGGGTCAGATAACATTTTGGCCCCATTGTAGATAGCAGCCTCGAGATACTGTAGAACATCACCCCTGGGCTTAAAAACTAGAGATCCATTAGTCCCACTTCCCAAGTCAAAATAAACTGGACGTGTTTCTGTTATGTGTGTTATACAATTATGTCTGAATGATCTACATTAATGATTTGGTTTAATGCTCTTAGAAATGCCATCTTGTTTGTTTTAAGGTTTTTTCTGATTGCAAATACTCACCCTAAATTAATATTTCATGAGACTCAAGCATAACTTGAGGCTAGAAATACTATGATGGAAGCCATAGCTATTGTTAAAAAAAAACAACCCAAAAAACAAACAAAAAAACATGGTTGTGCTACACTCAGGGCAGTTGAGATTGAGAAACACAACCCCTTATTCAAGCACTAGCACAGTTTCCTTTATTTGCCATCCCTGTGGACAATGATGAATTTTAACAAGTTTTCTAATTATTTAGGCCATTGCCCTCCAAAGAGCATATTAATACATTCATTTTCTTGATTTACAAACATTCACAACGTGTTTATTCCCACACACTGACCTAAGTAAGAACTTTACAAATATTCAGACATGTAGTCCTCTCAACAGCCATATGAAGGAGATAGCATTATGGTTCCTGTGTTACAGATAGGGAAATCAAGGCACAGAGAAGCGAAGTAACTTGTCCAAGATCACACAGATAGTATTAATGACCATTCGAGTAGACATGCAAATTGGAGGTTGTGTTTAGTATGTTTGGTGTCACCTTTGTGACAAAGGATAAAAAGAGCTTGCCTGGGAGGACTGTGCCATGCTGTGCTGTGTGACAGAATTATGTTCTTGGGCCATTTTAATATAGGCTAATTTTCTACCGTTTATGACAGTTGTCTTTTAAAAAACTCAGTATTTTCATTGACTGTGAATATTTGAAAGTGAACAATTTTTTGTGTATGTACAAAAACTACATAAGCTATACCAAAGACCAGGCCTGCATAATTATGACCTTTTAATGTTGGAAGATGTGGCTGTTGGTAGTGGCGTGTCCCCAGATGTATGGCAGTGACTCTAGAGTTAATAATAGATGACATTTAGTAACATTGTCTATGTGCCCAGCACCCTGCTAAGTACATAACGTGATTTGTTTTGTTTAATCAATCCTCCCAACAACCCCATAAGGTAGGTCCCGTGGACAATCTCTTTTCTACAGATATGGAAACTGAGGCCTGGAGAGGTTTGGCGGAGCAGGGAATTGAACCCCAGAAATGTTTCCTGAACCCCCAGTCTTGACCACTGTCCCACTGCCTGCCGCTGGGCAATGGGGCTGCTGCTGGCCCCCGCCCCCTCGCTGACAGCAGCGCTCTCAGTGCGGCGAGTCCTGCGGGCTGCTGCTCGCTGTCCTCAGGGATGCACAGCTGAGCTGGAAAATTTCTTGTAGCAGCTCCGCTTGTGTCTTCCTAGGCTCCCGCTACTCGCCTTAGCTGTACAGCAAGTATGTGAAGGGTCAGATTTCATCCATTGTTCTTCCATCATCAGCGTTACACCCAGCCTGAGTTCAGCATTTGCTGAATGCCACCCTGCCCTGCTAGAGAGCAGCAAGAGTATGGCACAGGTGTGGGTGGGGCAGACGGACCCTGACAAGATGGATCCTGACATTGAATGTGGAAGCTTGATGGAAAGGAGCTTATGCTTATGATGTCACGTGAGCTCCTCTATGCACCGATCTGTAATAAGTTCTACTCTTCCTTTTACACAAGATTTTTTCCTACATCAAGCATGGTGTCCATTATATGGTAGATGCTCAATAAGCGTTTGATGAAAGCATGAATGAATGAGGGACCGAATGAATGAATCAGGCATTGCTTGGTTCCTTTGGTTAAATGGCACCCCAAAAGGTCCTGGGATGCTCTTCCCTCCTGCATCCTGGACTCTCTCCCTGTCCTCCTTGTCTCCTGTCTCCCTCTCCATCTCCCCTATCAGTCCAGGGGTTGGCTGGACAGATAGCAAGAACTGTTCTTTTAGGTTGTGCTACTGACGGTGTTAGGTTCTATAGTTTTAGAATAGAACCATACTTAGGGAAATTAGGAGTGAAATCAGCTTTCCAGGGACTCCAGTCACCACGTATATTAATGTGTGGACATTCTGAGCCCTAAACAAACTTTAGGACAACACACTGAGAACTGCATATGTTTGAGAGGCTCCTATCATATAAGCATATGCAGTGGAATTTGTTCCACATCTGTTCTCATGATTGAGCAGCACTTGACTTGGTTGCTTTATTGAAATGCTGGATTGAAAATACAGTGTTAAGGGAAACATTTCTGGTACCAGCTAGAGATTCCCTGGGAGTTTTATTTTCCATTTGGAGTAGATAATTGACACATCATGCCAGCATCAAGACAGGATGTGTATTAAGTGGCTTTCCTTTCTGTGTCTTTGACAGATATGTCATCCCCACACCAGCGAGCCTCAGCCAAGATGAAACCAATAGCAGAAGGGGTGGAAGATGATGATGAGGTCTTTGAACTCGTGTCTCCAAAAACATTTAAAGTCCATCAGATGCCTTGATCAGAGAGAAGAGTCAAGTTACCAAGATGAAAATTGTCTTGAAGAGATCCTGAAAAATACCAGCACTTTTTCACTGCTTCTAGATTATTCTGCTTCAGTACATCCAGACTGGGACAGTCTGAGGGTGGGAAAGTGAGGAAGGTTAAAAAATGGGAAGGTTATTTTAGCTCTCCTTTGTATTGGTCGCCTTCATAAGTAGTTGTTTTACTGAGCCTTCTGGCAAAACCTGGTTCTATTTTGAGATATATATTTTCACAGTATTTTCTAGATACACTATCATTTTAACTTTAAAAAAATCTTAGTGTTCTGTCATTGTAAATTTCTTTTCACTTATTTTTCCAAGTTGTGGTTCATCTTCCTCACAGACCATTTTTTCTCTACCATGGCAATGGCACTGTCCATTTGATAGTTTTAACAATGTAAGTTTGAAATTGAGGTTAAGGTAACATTAAAAAGCAGGGAATCTCAGGCTTTCCTCACTTGGTTTCTTTGGATGGAAAATTTTAAAGGAAGATGTGATTCAACTGGTGTGTGTTTTTCTCCCAGGCCAGACACATTATTCCACTTGATCACCTTACTTATTCGGGCATTGTGTAAATAGCTTGATAATGGACAAAACTCATCGGAATTTTCTCACATTGCCCTTATATTAGGCTATTTATAAACTGGTCTGAAACCTAAAGCAGGAAAGCCGTTCTGAGCTGTCTACCTTCAGCTCAACTCGCTTACCGGCGGTTTGGAGCCATCTTGTCTCACACATTTGGGTATGGGAGACACTTGCCTGGGGCGGGGGAGAGAGGAGAGTCGAGTGGCCAAGCATGCGTCACAGAATGAGGTGACTGACAGAGCAGCTTCATGCTTTGGTTAGGATTCTTAAGATTCAGATTTTTTCAGGGTGACCAGTTGGCTCCGTTGGTTGGAGCACGGTGCTGATGGCACCAGGGTTGCTGGTTCGGTCCCCGCATGGGCCACTATGAGCTGTGCTGTCCCTGGAAGAGTCAGCTATGCCATTGTGGCATGGAGGCAATGTGTAACCAGTGACCATGGCTGTTCCCAAATAAAGTTAAAAAAAAAAAAAGCTGGCCCCGGAACGTCACACTCTAAAAAAAAAAAAAAGATTTAGATTTTTCCTCCAGGGTTTTATTCTTTTTTATTTTATTTTTGTTTTTTTTTAGCTGAGCCATCCTGCTACCTATTGGCAGCTCAGCGGCTGCTCAGCTCAGGCTAGACTCGAACCGCTATTGCTCAGAGCTCAAACTCTTGAGCGAGCTCTTAACCAACTGAGCCACTCGGCCGGCCCTCCTCCAGGGTTTTAGATGTCTCTTTAAAATGTGTGCCGGATACCCAGTGTCAGAGCTGCACATGTGAGCACAGCTGTGGGGGCAGGCAGTTCACCACAGGCCATGCCTTGGGCACCCAACCTAGACACTGCTGTAGAGGGCCTTGATTCCAGATCTCTCTTTGCTTCTAGAATCATGTTTTGGGAAGTGGTGGTACATGGCTGGCGGGATATGAGAAGTGTGCTTACCTCAGTGGTCAGTCTGGTCAGTGTGACCATGACCCTGAGTTGGGTGAAGCCCATCGATCAGCTATGCTGCATCAGACCCCGTTGATGGTTATTGTGTTTCTCTAGAACCAGCTTTGAGGCAGTTCCCTATTATATTAAATAGCTAAGAAAAGTTCCAAATGAAAATATTTTCACGTGAGCTGAGCCAAAAGAAGCACCTCTTGCCAAGAGGTAATTTCTGTTAGGGCAGGTACATAAGCTAATCTAGGGTCACACATTTTCCTAAAAAAAATTTTTTTTGAAGCTAATTGTTTTAGTAATTTCCCGACATCTGTATCAAACGTTGGCTTATTAATATCACAGTAGAAAGGCTGACTTCATTTTGCTACTGTGGCAGTCTCTTCAGTATGCTACATTAGAAATTTATTTTGGGGAAATGAAGAAGAGGTGAATGACTTCGCCATGGCTTTAAGACTGTAAAGATATATTAGGTTGAACTATCACTTCCTGTGCCTGAGATCACATGTGTAACTAAAAAGTAATGGTGTTCCTACTGCTCTCCCTGAACTGTTGGAGTAAGGTCATGTAGACCATTTAGTTTACACATGCATAAGAATAATTTACAAAGTCAGTCAATAGAGTAATTAGCTATTACATCCTTCCCTAAGTAGAAAGTAATTTTAGATTCTGCTGAGGCCACGTTTTTAATATCCTGTGGGCCCACAGAACCTCTGAATTTCCTTACCCTGACGCATTTTCAGGTGTGTCTCACTTTGGCAACTTCAGACAGTGGAGAAGGTCATCTCTAATGATCAACCCGGATGTGTTTGGAGGTTATGTTCTGCGGTGCTAGGAACAAACATTTTTTAAAAGCACACTGCTAAAATTAGGTGAGGCAAAGTCATTTACTGTTTTTATTAAAATGTCTGTGTGGGCGCGCATACACATGCATCAGTGTCATTCCTCAGAAGATTGTAATCTCAAGAGTAGGGATCTTAAAAGAGCCACTTAGCTTGATGGGAAACATGAAACTATTTTCCAATACAGACCCCTGAGGAAGACCGTGAGACTCAGAGAAAAGGAACCACAAGCCATTGAGTAGCAGCCTCGCATAGACTTGACAGCAAGGAAGCAGATAAGAAAACAGGAAAGAGTTTTAAGTGTAAGATCTCCTTTGGATGACTTTAAATTTATTTATACAAATGAAAAAGTGTATCTTTGTATAAGGCATAAATACATAGACAAAAAGCATGTTGGCTGCCAAAGCCACCAATAAGATGCTTCCTTTGTTTTTCAGCACTCACATAGCTATGTGACCAAGATTCAGAAAACGGTCTGCAGAAACTATTCTACATATGTCCCCAAATCTATGTTCAAATGTAACATCAGTGTTGTTTGAATCTGGAGTGTCACATTTATACCGGAATTTATCATTTATTTGTAATATTTTGAAAGCCCGCATCAATATTTCTATTCATAAAATAATAGCACAGACACTAGATGGATCCTCAATGATGTTTATGTAACTTAAATTAGTAATAACGGGTACTATATAATTATTTTGTAGTTACCATCCTTTGCTTTCTGGGATCTTTTCCATATCGCCCTGTGGTTCAGTTTCACTTGAATCATTGGACGCCTCATGCTTGTCTGCCATCAGTGTGCACACTAGGAGATGTCGCCTTCTTCCTGTCTGGTTCTCCTCCCTTCCACATGTCAAGCTTTTCTGGCTCTATAACTTGCAGCTGCTGATTTTTGCCTCCCAGGCTCTATCATGGCCCCAAAACTGAGCCACCTGGATGCTGGAACAATCTTGGGGACAGTGGATGTAACCTCTGTGCTCTCCTCTGTCTCTCATGCACCCAGGTATTGACTCCACCCTCCACTGAAGATGTTCATGCTAGTGTGTGGTGGCGTCTGGCCGAGCACGTGGGCATGCAGGTCAGTCCTGACCTTCGGGTCCCTGCGCCCTCCTCCGTGCAGACCCCAGGCTGCAGCTCCAAGGAGTCACTGTTATTTTTTTCTTTCATCCATTTCCTTGGTCCTTCCTAAGGCTGTTCTGCAGAAACCTCTGACCTTGCCATGCCTCAGTTTCCCTTCCCTTCCCTCTTCGCAACCCTGGTTTCCAAACTCTTTTTATAATGATTCCCAACTAGAGTGACTAGAAATTCCCACCTCCTCAATTCAAATTCCCGAGGATTTGAAAGGATAGGATACTGTGTAGGGAGCTTGAGGTTGCAGTGTAAGCATGGTTTCTGTTCATGGGACACATTTTCTCACTGAGGGTAGCCATGCTTTGATTGTCACAGAACCCGTAAATACCTTGTGTAGGATGACATATTGTAAGTGTCATTTAAGAAACCTGCCTTTAAGTACTATTTACAGGTTTTTCTGTTACAGTTGCAACCTAGTTTTAAATAAAGGACATGAGCATTTTATGAATGCTTTATATAGACACATTATTTATAGGAAAATCATTCTTTCTGTTTTTAGGTGCGGTTACATTGATGCCATTTACTTTATAATAAATATACATTTTGTCTGAATAGAGCCTTATAGTTTAAAGTATCTTAATATATTGTCATTTAATCAAATAAATTTCTTACTTAGAAAATATGCGTATTTTTAATTTCATTCCTCTTATATAATAAATCTTAACATTGTCGATAGGTTCTGCAACTTTAAGAGAAATGACATAACGAAACCAATTTTACCATAGGCTAATTGATATAAACAAGAGTTAAGCTCCTATGTATCTCATCAACAGTATCACAAAAACGATGTTATTCAAGGGCCTGCTGTAGTTGCTTTAACTCCATGCCTAAAGACTAGGGTTGGTTCAATTAACCTCAGAGGTTATGGGAATTGCTCTGGTTTAGGTGATCTGAGAAGGCCTGCAGAGGGCATGCTCTTGGGTCAGCTCCACTTATTTCAAAGGTCTGCCATCTTGGCTGCCTTTGGCCATGAGAATACAGGGCTATGAAGCAGTGTGGACGGTGCTGAAAAGCCTTCAGGGTTTCACTGTGGGGATATACAGATTTCAACTTCGTATTACTCCTTAATTGAACTTTCCCTTCTGGCTTCATAAGGTTCAAAAAAACAAGGAGTCATGAAGGGGGCTGAAAATCTCCCCTGGGTCTATCCTGTGGTGGGCAAGAGGGACCAATCTCTCTTTTCTTGGAGAAACCCACGTTTCCCCATCATCTGACCTATGTATTGCGATAGGAACTTGAAAGCCCATCCCTTGGTCCTTAGTAGCAAGTCCTTGGCATCTAACAAACTTGCCCCAGTCAGTCCCAAGACTAGACCCAAATGGAAGGAGCATCTTATACTACCATAAAAGGAATCAATTCTGTTGCTCCATATGCCATGTCACCTAAGTCTAAAGTCCAGGTTCTGCTCCCTGAACTTGCTGAACTTGCTTTGAGGTGGCTTCTCCGTACCTCAGCCTGTGCTGTGAGAACTAAGAGTTTCCATCTATATGTCCAATTGAGGCTTTGCTGTGGACAGATGTGGCTACAGCCTACCATGTGGTAAAATTGACTGGACTTCACTATGGGCTTGTGGGAGCAGATGTGGTGAAGGACAGGGTCAAAGATTTCTGCTCCCAGTTACTACTTACTGGTCATTCCCTAACTAGGGACAGAGCAGAGGACCAGCTTTGCGTGGAAAGACTGAGGGTATGTCCCTCATGCTGAGTTTGAGGAGCCTTTGGGAGAGTAGAGAGATGTCAAGTAGAGCAATGGCAGATAAATAACTCTGGAGCTTATCTGAGTTGAAGATGGCACTGTGTGCTTGATAGCTTCCCAATACATAAAGATTTTTCTGATAAGTGGTGTGGCATGTTTTTTTTTTATTTGTGTGTGTGTGTGTGTGTGTGTGTGTGTGTGTGTAATGAATGCATGTGACTTTTCTATCTTTTGTTTTTAAAATATTAACATTTGAAAACCTGTATAACTCACTAAGCCAGTATTTTCTAAATGACCAATGCACAAAAGTTGCAAAACTGTATGGGTACAAGATCCATTCCAAAGTCAAGCTAGACCACTGGAACAGCAGAAAGGGGTCATTGTGTGGTTTCAGATTCCACATTGTAACTAACCTTTTAGAAACTATTCAATATAACTTGCGGAGTTTTGTTGTAGTATCAAGAATAGCCACAACTGGAGCCGGCCAAATGGCTCAGTTGGTTAAGAGCTTGCCCAAGAGTGTGAGCTCTGAGTAACAGGGTCACCAGTTCGATTCCCACATGGGCCAGTGATGCTGCGTCCCGAGCTGAGCTGCTGCTGAGCTGCCAACAGGTGGCAGGATGGCTCAGCTGGTAAGAGCACGTGCTCCTAACAACAAGGCTGCCGGTTTGAATGGTGCGCTAAGCCCTCCCGCAACTAAAGACTGAACTCTGAGCTGCCGCCCGGATCTCTTAGTGGATAGAGTGTGCGCTCTTAACAACAAGGCTGCTGGCTCGACTCCCAGCAGCCTCCCGCATGGGATGGTGGCTACGCCCACCCACAACTAATTGAACACAGCACCTTGAGCTGAGCGGTGCGACTGGACTTGGAGCTGAGCTTGCTGTGCTCTTCACAACTAAGATTGAAGGAGAACAACTTGGCTGCTCCTCTCCCCCAATTCCCCAATAAAATCTTTAAAAAAAATTTTTTTAAATAGCCACAATTACCTCTAAAGGCTATTAAACATACTACTACTTTTTTCAACTACATATCTGTATGGGACCAGGTTTCCTTCATGTATTTCAACCAAAACAATGCAGAAGCAGATGTGAGAATCCAGCTCTTATCTTCTATTAAACTAGGCTTTTAAAAGATTTGCAAACATTTAAAACAATGCTACTCTTCATCCCCTTTTTTTTTTTTTTAGTTTGGTAAAATAGCTATTTTTCAAGGAAAATGTTCTTTCTGTTAACGTGTCATGAGTTTTTGTATTATTGTTTTTAAATGAAATGATAAATATCACCATTCTCTAAGCCCCTCCATTTCCAGTCTCTGCAGCTCTCCCTCGTTTCTTCAGCAGAGCCCCCACTTGTTTCTCTATCTCATGCCTTGCTGTCTCCAGTCAACCTTTGTGCTACTATTAGAGGAATATGAAAATTTGCTAACAGTAATGAAAAACTTCTGAGGGGCCTCCTTGCCTGAAGAGAAAAGCCCACATGTTTGGCAGTGTCACCAGGGCTCTTCTATGTCCAGTCACTCCTCCCCTGTGCCCCAGCCAGGGCAGTGACCATTAGCCACCCTCTGAGCTCCTCACCTGGCCCATCTGCCTGAAATGCCTGCACCTCCCACTCCAGGAGTGCCCTCAGGATAAACTCCTACACCTCCCTATTAAAGCATCGGCATCCTCTGTGGAGTCAGTTTCTTCCCCACTTCCCACCCTTTGCTGCCTCAGATTTACACCCACAGTGTCTGGCAGTATGCTGTGTCACGGCCCAGGCAGGCACCTTTGTGCAGGTTCTCAAAGCCCCTTCAGACCATTGTTAAAGTCGACCAAGCCCTTTCCCTTACCCACTCAATAGGTGAACACTGCATAGTGCTGTAAAGGTGGCCGGACAGGTCTTAGCACCCCTGTTTTAGATGGGAGGGACGTGCAGAGAGGATGAGTGACTGGTCCAAGGTTACATGACCAGCAGGTGAGCAACCAGGATGCACGCACAGGTTTGGTCTGGGCACTTCCTGAGTTCCACTTTATGACTCTGAGAAACCTCTTTCTTTCCAACCATGCTCCTATTCTACTCTTAGGCCCTTTCTCATTCCACTCTGGGGCCGTTTTCACAGTTCCAATGTCTGTACCAGCCTCCTCTGCATTGCTACACCCCTGGATCCTGGACATTAGACACTACATTTCCTTGCCATTTACTAGAGTCACAGATATCCCCACTGACCTTCAAGCTCTCCCAGCCGCCTTCTTCCTTCTGTCCTGAGAGAATTCCCCTTTCCAGTTTTCAGCTAAGCCTTTTACTACCCCCATTTGCTTGTCACAGCTGCTTGTCACACCGTGGTGCTTAGCATAGCTGGGCCTGCTCCCTGGAGAAAGCAGCCCTGTGAATAGGAATTTTCCTCTCTGACTCCTTGCATGATAGGCCAACAGAACCAAATGTGGTTTGAACTAAGCTAAACTACCTGACACCTGAGTAAATGGAAGGCCCATGACTACAAAATGGCTCTCACAGGAAAGGAGCCTTGAGGGGGAAATAATTATAGTCATTTACTTCTTGATATTTTTCTGCAAGTGATGAAAACACGAAGTTGCTCATGTCTGTTGGTGGCTATACATAATTATGCCATTTGTGCAGAGATCAACTGAGGTGAAACACGTATCCCTTTGAAGGAGGTCAGACAGGGGACGAACTTCAGGCCTGATCCCCAAATGGTCCAGCTACACTGCACATAAAATAGAACTACCAGATATTCACCTGCTCTGAATTCATTCCTCTTAAAATAGCTTCTGTTATCTTGGGGAACTAGCCAAACTTTTTCAAGGTGCTTCCCATTATTTCTGTTGTTCTCGTCTGTTCTTGTTTTACTCTTCTCCTTATCAGTCCTGATACATATTATGAGTAAGAATAATAAAATACTTTATATTTTTTACATGTATTTATAGAGAGAGGCAATTGTTTCAGAAAAAGGAAAAACTAAAATCTGATTATTGCCCTTTAAAATAATCTATCAGTGCATGTGAAAATGCAGGGGCCTAGTTATATGCTGCCTCAAATATTTCTTACCTGTTTGGTCCACCTCAACCTCCCTCTTAGCTCAAAGCAGCTCTAAAGCACTGACTTGAAAAAAGCAGCAGGGTGCTTCTGCTTAGACATGGCACTGAGGTCAGACAGAGGCATGTGACCTTCGGCAAGTTGTTAAACCTTTTAAAGCCACTGTGTCCTCATGTGTACACTAGAACCTTTCCCAACATGTCGTTGGCACTCAGTAAATGTTAGTTCTCATCCCCTTCCCCTTTTCCCTTTGGTTGCCAGGTCAAATCCTTAAGGCTCTGGCATCTTGGCAACCACAGTCTTTGTAAAGAGCCCAAGGGTCAGTGCCAGGACCTGAGGGACAGACAGGGCAGAGAACTGTCACCAAGGCCCCTCCTGCCTACACCAGAAGTGGCTGAAGGCATGGGAGCCCAGCCTACTTCTAAGAAACATTCACATTTTTAACTGCCTTCCAGGATTGAGCTTGGTTTTCCATGTCTGTGTAAGATGGTCCGAACTTCAACAAGCTGTTAACCTTCTCTTTTTTGAGCAAGGCTGTGGTTAAGAAACCTTTCACAATGACACTGACTTTGGTCTGAGCTTGGGCCATTGGTTTGACTGTGTGACTGGCCAAGTTACTGATCAGGCTTTTGAGGCTCAGTGTCCGCATCCGTGAAGTGAGGATAGCAATAGCACTTTTCTGATGGAGTTTGGTGAGGATTAAATGAGGTGGTGCAAGTTAAATTCTTAGTCTAGTGACTGGGACATAGTTAAAACTTAATAAATGTGAATAGTTATTATTACGCTTCCTTTTTCCCATAACTTTTCCAACTTCACCCCCTTCTCCTACTTTGTGTTTTGAAATGGAGAGTCGGTTCTCGGACCACCCATATGTAACTTCATATGTTGTTAAGGGGGTCTCACAGGCTGCAGTCTCTCTGGGCACATGGGCTGTGGCAGAGAGAGTTGTCGATCCTGACTTCAACAAGTGGCCCCAGAAAGCACTAGGCTGGGAAAGGAGGCTGTAGGCACCCCTCCAAGGTGGCTGTTGGGTAGAAAACACTTGTGTTAGGATAAATGATGATCGCCACGAGGTGAAGAGAAGGAACATGGTTAAGCTGTGATCAACCTTTAACACTTATTTTGAGCTAATTACTTATCTCCCATGTTGACCACTCCAGAGCTATGCATGGGTGGGATGGATATGCAGGGAACACACAATGGGTACGTTTTGACAATAGGAAGGATGAACAGAAATTCATCTAGACCCCAGAGAGCGTTGAGGAGGAGGAAGTTCTCAAAAACTTAGGAGACTTGTAAGACTTGTATTCCTGACATGGTCGGAGTGCTAAAGAATCCTGGGACATAATCTTTTAGATTAAAGCAATGAGGCATTAACACCTCACTCTCAAACTCCAACAGGATCTATGCCTTAGTGTTGTTTGTGTAGTCTGCTTTAATATAAAAGAAACAGTATTTGGAGGAAGAAGCTGCAGTACTCCAAATACAGATTAGGCCTTTTCTTTATCATTTATACATCTCTGGTTTACATACACATAGATGGGCCATGTTATTTGTCCAGAAGAAGAGCGTGTAAAGATATACAAATAATTTTTAATCCTAAATGCTGTTTTGTTTACTTTCTGTCACAATGTTTACCAGTGTCAAATTCAAACTATAGTGCTATATAATTATATATAAAGTTTTTTTGTTTATTTGAAATTAGACTAAGTATACATTTTTAACTTTAACATCTGGCCAGACAATGTTCTATTAACTCATTGAATGTATTTCCTTTGTCTTGTGTTAATAAATACTTATGCCTGAAAACAAATGCTGGGACATTGGGAAGGCATATCACTGATTTGGGCCTCAGTTTCATCTGTAAAGTGAGGTGAGAGCAGGTGAGGGCTTCTCTAGTTCTGATGTCCATAATGCCAACTGTGCATACTTCTTAAGGTCTCACATGGTGTCTGCCTGCTCCACACGTCACTCCTTGTCCAACTGGATCAGAATTTTTCTTTTCATTTGATTGAGGACGATTTGAATGTTAAGCGAAGTCTCACCTGCTGCCCCAGCTGTGGCTGCTGTCCTGCCTATCGAGGGCAGCCCCATCCTTGCCCTGTCCTTCACAAATGCTGTGATGATTTGAAGTTGTGTTACCATTATTATCAATACCACAACTATATTAGTTCTTTTTATCACCAAGCATTCAATGTTTCCTTTTATACCATTTAAAGAGTTTCTCAAAAGTACCCCTTAAAGCAGTCAGCTTGCTGCAAAACCCGTTCTAGCCCTTTCAAAATGGTGTTGGTTGAGATTTTGGAGGGACAGACCTATAGAGTTTCAGAGCAGAGAGACTATGTGAATTTAAACCAGTGTAGAAATTCTCACACTTGAGTGGGCATCAGAAGAATCACCTCTTAAACACACTCTGGGCCCCACCCCAAGTTTGATGTAGTACATCTGGGGTGGGGCTCTAAAGCTGGATTTCTAAGTTCCCAGATAATGTCGACACTGTCATTAAGGGGACCACATGTGGAGGTCCCCTTAATTAGCCCAACACCCTTATTATTAGATGAGAAGGCTATGGCAGAGAAAATGGAACCCAAGAAAACCTGGGACCCAAGTATTTTCATTCATAGTCCAATGGCTATTTTTTGTCCAGGCCAATAGTTCTCAAACTTTTAATAAAAGAGTCACTCAGGGAACCCGTTAAAATCTGACTCCAGGAACTCAATACACCTGTAACAGTGACTCTTAACCCTGGCTGTACACTAGAGTCAGAGATGCTGATGTAATTCATCTGGGCATCAGGACTCTTAAACACTCCCTAGATAACCCACATGTGTTAAACGTGAGACACCCTGGCCTGGACCCTGGAGGAAGGTCAGAAGCCTTCACTTGGACAGGTATCCTAGGCAATCTAGATACAGCTGTGGGCTGGTGCGGGCTTTGCAGACACGTGCTTTCTTGGTCTTGCTTTCCGCTTTAGAAACCATCAAGCAGCAGGAGTGATAGTGTGGGGTTTGAAGTGTGAATAGTGTGTGGGTGGCATAGATGGAGGCCTTCAGGTTAAAGCAAAGGTAGGTGGTCTTGTTAGTGTGCGATTTTTTCTTTCTGCGCATATCAACATTTACTTTTGGAACTTTTCACTGTGATATACTTGACATATAATAACATTACATGTACACTTCGAATTGTACAACATAATGATTTGATATATGTATACATTGTGAAATGATCGCAAGTCTAGTTAACATCCGTCACCACACATGGTTACAAAATTTTTTTTCTTGTGATGAGGACTTTTAAGATCTACTCTAAGCAACTTTCAAATATGGAATGCAATATTGTTAACTGTATTCCCCATGCTGTACATTACATCCCCAGGACTTATTTATTACTGGAAGTTTGTACCTGTTGACCACTATTGGTGTGTGATTTTGATCCTTTCAACTCCCTCAGTCACTTGTTTTGGTTTTCTGTAGCTTCCTAAATAACAGTCAAAGAAGCTTACGGCCTGGTTCTGGTATTTGGGAGAAGAGAATAAATAATTAGAATCAGAATTCTGAGATGTCTCTTCTAGCTCCAAGACTGGTTATGTGACCTGAGCAGATAAATGTCATCTACCTGAGCCCAATCGTATATTCTTTTGTAATATAGGAATATTAATATCTGCCATCTTTAAAAGGCTTTTGTGAGAACTAAATTTCAAAGCTCATGTAAACTATAAAGCACTATAAAAGTGAAAGCTATTATATTAATAGTGACACATAAATGGACGCTTATGAAGAAAGAAATACCTCTTCACTAAAGTACATCTGGAAGGAAATTCTCTTGGAACGTATATCTATTGTAATTTGTCCTTACTTCTAGGTGCACACATTCAAATCCCAAGTCCAGAACACCTGGTTGTGATAGTCTGAGCATTTTAACAAGATATAGTTTCTTCTCAGACAATGGGAGTGTGGACAGACCTATTAAAATGTCCAAGTGAGAAGAACAACATCAAAGTTTTAAGTATAAAAAAGAATAACCCCGCCTCCCCAAAAATTTTAGAAGTCTTGTATTTCTTATAGCTTGAAATGAGGATAAGGGATTCATGGGACAGTAATGTAATATGGGTATTTAATGCACTATAGGTGTTTACAGTTTTGAAGATTCTTATTATAAGACCTAGAAATACTCAGATACAATATTTTGCCCTAGATGTTACCAATATCAATATCCCTTCAGCACCAAACTCCACATTGACAGCTTCTGTCTTCTGCATAACAGCCCATAAAGTCATTTCTTATAATTACATATTTTTCCAGGCAGAAATTTTCCTAGATAAAGTTTATCAAACATGAAATATTCAGAAAGTCAAACAGTAGCTGTGAGGTGATGTAAAACTGTTCCCGAGAGCAAGTGAAGAGTGCCCTCTGGTGACATCATGCTGCAACTGAAATGCATCACCGTCTTGAATCACAGAATTATTAAACTAGAGTTCCAGTTTCTTAAGTCAGGCTTTCATCTTAACCGCAAGGAATTTCTACACTTGCAAAGACCCATTGCACAATGTGCTACATTAGGACACGCTATTAGACTGTGTTATTTCGGTTTCCTTTTACAGAAGCCCCAAAGAAAATTTTAGTTGAGACAGTGTTCCATTAAGACATAATTTTTAACTGAAAAGAAGCATGTGAGTTGTCAATAGGGCACTTCCAAAGGGGATTTCCTAAATAATCTAACCTTGGCACACATTTTATTGCTGACTTGTTGTGTTTTATTTTGGGTAGGGGTTGGGGAACATTGAGACCTTGTGATGGGGTTCTTAATAGAAGTTACTGGATGTTCTCCAGCAGGTTTTGGGAATAACCATCTGGCGATCCAGTGTGATCCTAAATAAAGATAGAATGGTGGACCAAATGGCATTCCAGGACGCATCCCAAACGTTTTGTCGTAGGTTAAATTTTCCCTGGCGATCCGATATGCCTCCCCATTTGTGCTGTGTGGTACTAACAAACAGGAAAAGACGAACCTGAGGAAGCAGTGAACTCGGGCACCCCTCCAGAATGTGTCAGCGACAACGCTTCACATTTCAGCTCCTCCTTTCTCTTTTCCAAATTGTCTACTATGAAACAGCTTAGTGTGGTCATGATTAGATTTTATTATTACTGTTTAAAATGAATTGCTTTGGGTGAGCGACAGAAGCAAGTTTAACACAGGGCTGGCTAAACGAACAATACCTGGACTAGCTAATGAAAAGTCTTTGCATAGAACTAACTTCATGGAGAAATGAGGGACTTTGAAGAGCCCGTGTGGCGATAACTGCCATGGCTTGAACATGTGATCTGACAATCTAAGTGAAAGACGTGATAAATAAAACGTGAAAGATCTGACATGGCAGCAGTGAGGCCATCGTTGTAGAGGAAAATGTGGAAAAGCAGTAAGAAAGGACCACATGTCAATAATACATCTATTTAGACCAAGTCAAATGTAAATAAGGTTTGATTCTTAAGTCCGAAATTGTCTTTCCTTATAGACGGACTTTGCAGCATTGTTGCTACTATAATACTTAGGTGTGATTTCCGTTTTCTTGACAAAAATGGAGAACAAACCGTGTCATTTGGGGTGTGAGCAAAACCTCAAGGTTAGAGTTGGTACTTTAAAGAATTTTTATAAATTGGGACAGGCAGGTACTTTTAGATGCTAAGCAGCTCAGAAATTGAGGCCCTCTACCTTCAGAAAAGAGCTCACATCATCCATAAACTTTAATTAATTTTAGAAACAAAGTACAGTAAAACCTTGGATTGCAAGTAACTTGGCTTGCGAGTGTTCCTCAAGACGAGCAAACATTTCTAATACATTTTAACATGGTAAACGAGTGATGTCTTGTAATACGAGTAGTTTGTTTCTGGAATTAATTATGCTTGCAAACCAAGGTATTACTGTACTACATACATACTCGTATCTTAAAGACAAGAAACTTTTTAAGTGGAAATATGTTAATAGACATGCCTCATATGCAGCCTCAGAAACATTTACCATTTTCCAGGGTACCTAAAACCACTTCAGACTCTGCGTGTGTGTGTGTGTGTGTGTGTGTGTGTGTGTGTGTGTGTGTGTGTCAGAGAGAGAGAGAGAGAGAGAGTAACATGCTGACTTCTAAACAGAGGATGACAGAAATTATATTTGAGTAACAGCAAAAGCTTTCTTTCAAATTTCAATTGTTTCTAGAAAGCAAAGCAGACAATAAAACCTGTAGAAGGAGTTTATGAAAGAAAAAGCATCAATTTTGTGAAAATAACAAGAAAATAGGCACAGGGTCTATCACAAAATGATAGACTGTCACACAAGCAATTTTTGGTTTAGTAGCCTAGCAAGCAAAAGCTGCACATAAAGGCTCTTAACAAAAACATACAAGAGGCGCAAACGGGTATAGTGCAAACGCAGTCCCTGTGTACAGGATTCTGGGGCTTCCTGTTATCCTGAATGGGCATTACATTTATGTTTTATTAGGAAAAAACAAACATTAATTACAGAAGCATATTGGGCTACCTATATTTTAATTTTCCAATTCTCCTATGTGTCATTTAAACCCTGTAACTTCTTTTCCCCAGTGTAGCTCTCTGTGGGGGGGATGAATGTGGTGAACTGTGTTTCTCGAAATAAGCATGTGGGTTCACCAGCAAAACATGCTGTGTATATCTAAACATTTATAAAAATTCAGATTATCCTAAGCCCCAGCTTTTCAGTGATAGTCTAGGGAGTTCCATTAAAATATCAAAATTAAGTATCTTTGTGTTCCCCCAAAATGGCCACATAAAAAGCAACCAAAAGAAGTGGTGAGAAGTCCTTTCCCCATGTTCTTTCATGAAAATATGGAGTTCCATACTTTCTGTTTCCCTCTCCACTGGTTCTAGTCCCTCTGCCTTCAAATGCATGCTTTGTATCCTTAAAAAATAAATGATAACGTACTGAGAAGACACTGTTAAGGCATAGAAGCAAAGAGTTGCTTTTCCCTGGTATTAGGATCAATCTATCTTGTCTGTCTACCTGTCTGTTTTATTGTCAGGTTCACTAGGATTTAAACCCACAAGAAGGTATCAGGAAAGACAGCCACCTTCAAGAGTAGAAACAAAGAGCAGAAGTCCAACAGGGACCTAACTATTTTAGCAAGAAAGTTGGGAAGCAATACTATAACAACATTGCAATAACTTTTTAAGGAGGCAACTTCATAACAACTGTGGTAATTTTGTTAACACCTGTAGCTTTTCCACATGGTAGCACATCATTTGCTATTTTAGGTATTCTTTCCATAATGAAATAAAACAAAATAGTAAACAAAGCAGTTGATTTTTTCATCTCAAAAAATTCTTAACTCTTACCTTTTCTAATTGCTGCATTGCATTTAACCTCCCTTTCACTCTCATTTCAAACAAGTAGTATAGGCTGTGTTGCTATTTTTTAAAATCTCTCCAATTTGGTTTCACCCATATTGCTTTAAAATTTTTCTGTCCATGAATCTGGATACTTTTTATTGACCTGTCTTCCTATTTGTTAATCTTCTGTTCTGTGGCTTTTCTGCTTTTTTATTTTTTTTGTTCTCTCAGCAGTTAACCTGCTGTTAAACCCATGTGTTGAATTCTTATTTTCACATTATTATAACTTTTGGTTCTAAAGGTTCTGACTTCTATATCTTTTCAATTTACTGGACTTATTTTTAATAAGCGCTTGTATAATAATTGCAGTATCTAAATCACCTTTGCATATGTCTGTTGTTTTCCTGTTTCCAGTGAATTGGTCCTGTTTACTAGCATGCTTCATCCTTTTTGATTGGATGCTGGACATCGCAGATGAAAATTTTTAGAGGTTTTGGGTAATGCTATCTTCTCCCAAGGATTATTTTATTTCGGTAGGTAGGTAGCGTATCAGTTGGTCACCTTGGTCCCATCCAGGGTCAATTTTAGTCTTTCTTAGGGCTGGTCTGTTTCAGTTTTGCCCCTTTCCTGGTGTACGGCCTGTCCTCTTAGGGCAGCCTTTTATTCGATTTAGCTCTTCTGGGAGCCAGACAAAAAGCCCAGGTGTTTACCAAGGCCCATCGAACTCCGTAGCTTCAAATTCCATCTGCATCTATGCAGCAGTCGATGCCTGAGGAACTCTGTTAACTCCTTTAGTGTGCCAGCCAGGGGACAGACCAGGGTGCCTAGAGCACCTTCCTCAGCTCAGTAAGGCTGCCATTGCCTGTTTGGGTTCTGTCACCCTGTGGCACTTCAGGGAACCAGAAAGTACCCCTCGGGGGAAAGCTGGGGGTAACACATGTGGTGCTCAGTCATGCTTTTTCCAAGTTGGTAGTTCCTGGCTGCACTGATTGTGCTCCAATGTATTCAAAATGTTATTTTTTATACTTTGTTTCGCCAAGTTTGTTTCTTTATTGATTGAATGTGAACTGCTTATTCTCAACTCTGATCTTTTGTTTATGCTGTTTCTTCCGTCTTCCATTCGCTTCCATCACCCATCCAAATGAAGCCCATCTTTCTTGCTTCACCTGAATCTTATTTCCTCAAACCACTCGTGCATTTATCAAAAATGTTTTGGAACAATTTGTAATGATATGGCAGAACATTACATCATATAAAAAGTGTAAAGTTTCAAACCACATAAAACCTAATTTTATTTTTAAAAATCTAATTTATTGGGGGGAAAAAAAAACACCAGAAGAAAATTAGTAAAAAATGTTAATGGTTATTTCTAGGTGATAGGAATACATTTTTTTTTAAAAAAAAAGGTTTCCCATATTTGAAATTAACAAAAAAAATATATTTCTAGGTGATGGGGTTATGTAGGAATTATTTTTAAGGTCCTCCATCTTCTCTACAGTAAAATATGTTACTTTTATAACAAAAAAAGCTACTCTTTTAAATAATAGTTATTAAAGAAAATAAACGATTGAAATGTCTATGTGATCACACTCATGAGCATCTGCCATAGACCTTCACATTCGAAAAGTCAATCCACCGTTGCACAACAATGTGAATATACTTAACACTACTGAACTGCACACTTCAAGTGGTTAAGATGGTAAATTACATTGTGTTTTTTACAACTGAAAAGAAAAAATAGGAGTCATACATAGTAGGCCCTCCTCCCGCCCACACAGGGCCAGTCATCCAGGTATAGAGTGGAAATGAACATGAGTTTAATTGCAGAACTGATGAATTTATAGAACTCAAGTTCTATCAGATATTTGGTACTGATTGTAACCTGGCTTAGATTGTTCTTCCCAGATACTTTTAAATTGTTACAAAAAAATTGTAAGGAAATCCGGAAATGGTTCCTCCAGAAAGGCTTGAACGTTTTTGTTTCAGGCGACTTTTCCTGACTTCACAGAGTGTGAATCTTGATTCACAAGCTTGCACAGTCCATGCTGGCTAAAGCTGGATGACTCGGAACCATGACAGAGCCCACCTTTCCTTCTCCACTCCTGTCTGACTGAATCCGTTCACCATCGGTGTTGTCACAAGTAAGGTCCACATTTACAGTCACCTCTGAGGATATGTTAAAACTATTTAATTTGCGCTCAGATTGCTGTAAATACCGCCATGGCCTTTTACCCATCTGTTTAATTGAGCAATCACACAAAGCATGAAAAATCTCCAAAACATTATAAATGCCAATGTTATGTGTTTTATTTTTAATCAAGTAATTTTTTTAAACCTCAAAATATCCATAATTGACAGAGTAAGACATTAGGCATGAAATGAGAATATAAAATCCATGGTCTGCAGAAAGGCAAACAGTACTTGAGTCCATCGGCATGACGACACGAGTGAAATGCCATATTCCAACCATCTACTCCTGGTTTGTTCTTTAAAAACATACGGTTCAAATGTTATTTTCTTTTAATTTTCACTTGTAAACAACATGAGTCAAAATGGACAATGAGGTAATCTAAATACTACACAGGATAATTTAAAAACACTAGATAAAACGCCATATTAAAGACATATAGAAATCAGTGTTCACTTTGGTCTCTAGTATGGTTAGAGGTGTTAATACCAAAAAACAACACATACGAATTAAAGCCAGCTTGGTGGTGGGTGCCAGTGGTTGATAGATGTAAGTAATTCAAGAGGTAGTCAACACCATCATTTTCAAGCTGGTAAACTCTCACAAGTGTTAAGCCACAGATGTATTAAATATCGTAACAGCTTCTCACAGTACAGTACTTTGCCATGACTTTGCAGCTTTGTTCCATATATAAAATTTAAAAATGATTCATAGGTCAACCTCTCTAACTGAACTATGACACAGATCACACAACCACCACATCTTAAAGAGGCTGATGAAAGCTATGTAAGACAGAATTTGATGCTTTTAACAAGTTGTTCTTCTCTAAAACAAATAAATCTCATTAAGACATCTAGAAAATTAAAGTCAGTGCAGCTGCACTTGTACATACTTTCCCAAATTTTATAACCAAAGGGGAAATACACATATATATTTTTATGATAAACATTTCTTAGAGAAAACAGATAAATTAATTTAAATTAACTTTAAGACTTAATGAGATTTCCCATGTCCTGTATAATTCATCTTACAGTGAATGTTACAAAGTCTATTAACACTTATGGGCTTCTATTCACAAACTAAATACAACTAGCAGTAACTTGGGGCCACATTGGTGCAAAATAAAACTGGGCCAGAGTATTAAAAATATCAGCAATAAAAACATCCTATTTTTGTAGATGGACCAATGCTAATAACATGACGTTTCCTGATCTTTTCCCCTACATTGCACGCCAAACTTCCAAGTTATAAGCAGGTAAAAATCTTTTTATTATCTTTCCATTGTAAAAATACATCCAAAGTCTTCTAGCAAAGACTAGAAATGCAAGTATAAAAATGTTTCCACTATAATCTGCCATGTAGCAAATAGCTCACAGGGCTGAGAGACCGGTAGAGCATCTTAGGAATTACATTTGTCTAGACACTGGGGTGAGGTCAAGGGGTAACTAATTCAAAGACCTCCTGCCCAACCTATGAGTAACCCCTGTAAACTGATGCTTCACACAGCCCTTTCCCCTCAGTAGCTAGAAATGGCATTGCACATTCACTCTATGTCCACTCCTTGGCAAGCCAGTGCTAGTTAGTTGTGTGCCTAGGGCAATAATGCTGCAATATACTTGGCTTCAGGACAGCACAGACCCAAATGAAGATTGGCATCTTTTATACTGTTTGCCCAGCATGAGTACACTCATACCCCAATCTCTCCTCCTGCTTCCCTTTCCTGCCCCCAACCTCTGGGCAAAGCAGTCATTTCCCAGGTTACTTCTGTGTTGTTTCGCTTACATGTAAGGGGCCCCATAATTCTTTAAATACAGGATAACTTTAAGGAAATGCTCGGAGACTTTGCTAACTAAATGAGATGCTTCCTTATGCACAAACGTTTGTCAGAAACGTGCAGTTGGAAATCGGTATCTATGCTATAGATAAAAAGGTTCTGTACCAGAGGATTATCAGCCACTGTAAGGCTGGAGCAGCATAAAGGTGTGCTATGCATCAACTATGAGGTAGCCTTTTGTTGTAAACAGAATTATATTTCACCCATGTATATGGACACTGTTCTCACATCAGTGATATTCACATATGCGAGTAGTTCAGGAATTCTGCTTTAGAGTACTTTGACATAACAAATAGGAGAACTGATACCTGATATTCAGAAATTTTGATCTGTCCAACTTAGAGGTAGTTATCACTAATATTAGTACATAATACTTACATAAAGGTTTAAGTTATTTGGTTTGAGTAAGCAGGACTGTAGACTATTCTGTAAAGAATCAACATCATATGGTATGTTCCCTGAGCAAAGTTCTTTGTCCTGAGTATGTTATGCAAGTGATAATATTCTTATATAAAAAATAAACCCCGTCTTTTAATCATAAGATAGGTTTGGTATGTGCTCTTAGTTCAGTGTGGTATGATGCTTAGGATGATTTCAGATTGCACCCATAAGGTCCACAGTATAAAATGTTTTTTGTTTTAACCATGATCTCAGTTCTGAAAGTTTTATATGTAAACAGGGAATGTCCAATTCTCAAGTCCGTAACTTCCTATTTCTATAAGGTCAAGGAACTTTGGTTTGAATTTTCAAAGTGACTTATGTTTTGCATTTTTACTGTTGACCTGCTTATTATACCTGCTAAAAATTAAGCAATGCCACTTTGATTTGTCTACATAATTTAAATAAGCTTACAATCCTCACATAAGGCAAGGAAGTACTTCTCTACAGCTCTATCACATTCAATATCGTCAAAGGTAAGCGTTGCATCACAGCACACTGGTATTTCAGTATATACGATGGAGATTCTCACAAACACTATTGTGGAATTCAAGCTGAGTTGTAAAGGGCTGGTAGCTCAGCCCAAGGCATTTCTCCTTATGCGTGGCTTGCTGAAACAGCAGCAACTGTACAAGTCTCCCATGGCAGGACAAGTGGGGCAGGGAGCCAAAACTGTTCAGTAGAATATATCTCATCTGAGTCATGCTATTTTTTTTAATTGTTTGATTATCTGAGCTTACACCAACGGGCTCATACAAAACTATATTTATTGCCCAATGTTAAGCATTATAATTAATTGGTACCTTCTTGGAGATGTTTCAGAAATGTACCCAAATAACATCTATAACCAGGATGACACCAAAATGATTTTTTTTTCTATGACTGAAACTTAAAGGGACCGATACTATGATTGGTCCCTTGCCAACTGATTAACATAATTGAGGACCAACCTGAGAAACGTCTCTATCCTCGTCACTGCATGTTCATCCTGAATCCACCATATAAGGTTACTTCAGCATGAGTAATGAAGGGAACTTCCGTAAGGTCAATTTTAGGATATAAAATCTTTCTAGCTCTTGGGTAGGAGAGGGTTTGGTACCTCTGTCCCAGGCTCATCACTCTAGTTGCCTGCCACCAAACACTGCACTTTTTAATATTATTCAAGGTCACACATTATTGGGCAATTGTGAGCATCCACTTCATGTTCATTCTTAACCCTGGCATTTTATTCACATCTATGCTATTTTGTTTGTTTTAGAAACAAGTTAGATAACTCTCCAGGGGGGAATAAAAACTGCCACCAAAAGTATACACCAAACAACTGGAGTTTTCCTCCAAGGTCTTCAGTAGTAAACAAGGAGGGCCCCCTGCTCGAAGCGATGGTTAGAAGGACTGACTTAGTCAGGCAAGCTGCTGCCGCCACAATCCCATCCGAAAACCTCACATGTAAAAGATTATAACGAGCTGGTATCAAAATACCACCGAAAACAATCAAGTCACTACATTTTTACATTGCCCTCCCCCTTCCTTTCTCTTAATAGGCATCTAATTTACAATCAAAATATATGAATTAAAAACATTGAAAATATCGGCACAGAAAATTACACATTCATTGTCTTTTCTGGAGTTATACATCCCAGATTCAAAAAAAAAAAAGGTGTGGCAGTCAGAGGCATATGGAGTTAAGGAACTGCCTTCAAAGCGGGTGGGGGACACGCTAAAGGTATCAAGAAAAAAAGGCAGTCCCAAAATCGGGAGAAATGATGATTTAAAAACCTTTAGTACCATATGACTGGCAGCTCTGAGATCTGAAGTATCCTTTGGTTCACACAAAAGGTAACAGTCATGTTTTTATTTTTATGTCATGGAAAGGGAGTGGTATTTCAAGAGAAACTTCAGGGGTTATTTTTGAAACCATCTAAAATGTTTCACACCAGTTTTTAGTTCTTGGGGATGTCCAAATCTGTGAGGGAGGGTGTGTGCTTATGTCTATATACACACATATATAAAGATAAACTCTCTTTATATATATATGTCTACATTCCTATATAAATCCCCCTACACACACACACAGACTCAGGCTCTCTCCCTCTCACACATGCACATATAGATATACACAGTATCAGTGACACCCTGGCTCAAGAGTAATTTGCTTAGAGTGATTTGTCTGTTTAAAAAAATTCACAGTTCCTCAACAGTAGTTAAAAATCCCAGGTCAGCTGCTGTTTGTGAAATACTGTTCCCCTGTACTTGCATGAGGTAGACTTCCCAACCGGGGAAAGAAAATGATATGTTAAGAAGAAGGGTTATTATGTCTTTTTCCTTTTTTGGACGGAAGGCCCCTTTTTGCTTTGTTCTTCCGGTGCTGCCGACGACTTGGTGGAGGACGGTTCTTGAGGTGACCTGCCTGGCCATTCTGAGATCTCGGACCTGGCCTCCTGAGGAAACGGCGGTGAGGTACAGCCGTGCCCTCCCCCTGCTTCCCGAGGGAAAGTCGACATGCATGGCTGGGATTCTGCTTCCTGTCTTCCCTGAGAACTGATGGGCGGCTGCGCAACAGTTTTATATGGGCAGTTGGCCACCATGTGCGTGATGCTCTGACAGTAATGGCACTTCTTTGGCTGAGGAGGTAGACTACATTCCTTAGCATGATGATCAAGGCCGCCACAGTTGTAGCATCTGCAACAAGAATGGAAACATCTTAGGAGTAGGGCGCAAGTGTCAGAAAATACATGTTATTTTATGTATGTCAAAAGATACTAAAATCATTTTAGTATTTTAAAAATACAACGAGGTCAGCTTATTTTAATGTGCCTTCTTAGTAAGTATGCAATGCTATTTATAATACCAGTGGCTTCAAAGGCTATCGTGACCAAAATGCTCCAGCAAAGGTATAAAGCTAGCTGTACTAGACACGCCAGTCAATGTAAAACATGAAAGACTATTCAATCACTTCCATATAGGAATGTCCCCTTTCTTAGATCTGATAGGTTATTTTAAGAGAACAGTTTAGTCCACTAGAGGGCAGCCAATGTTCAACAATAAACAAACAGCAAACTTCAAAGACAAAAACTACAGCTGTTGGCATAATATTCAATGGCAATGCACTCAGCAGTTAGGAAAATTATAGCTCAAATTAAATTATATTATATTATAGAGCAAATTAAATTTTATCAGTTTAACATTTTTGGGGGTATAAATTATTTTGGCTACAGAAACCAATTGACTTGAAGATTTTTTCCCTTTGTACAAATTAAAAAATGTAGTGAAATTTGATATATCAGAAAATCAGACATCTGTGGTGAATGATATCTGGCAAATGACCTAGTAATTTTAGAGCAATGCATTTAAGTATCTGTATCAGAAAAGAAATTAGTTTTGCTTTAGGGTAAATTCTTCTAAATTGAAATAAACATAAATCCATCCTTAATTAATATTTAAAAGCACATGAGGGGTATGGCTTTGTACTAGATGTTTGAAAATTTGACTTAGCTTCTAGAAGCTGAGCAACTAAATTATTTGGAAGGTATATCTGTTCAATTTCAGTCAGATTTTCTTTTAAAATCTTATATTAAAAATGACAAAACAGCATAAATTGGAGAAAAAATTTTAAACTTACAAGGGTTTTTAATCTACTTGTTGAGTACAGAATTTGCTTATTGATTTGTCCCCAAATGAAATGTTTTAAGGACATTCTATTTTAAATTTATTTTCATATACATTTATGACTCCATAATTCTCATTATGAAGCACAAACAATAGATCCTAGTTTTCTAAAAACAGAAAAATAATTGGTAACTGTAAGGGTCAGCTTAAGACTATGACAACAAAATAGATTTGTGTGTGTGTGGGAATAGCAAGCTTAACAACTGATATTACCATATATTTTAAAGACAAACTACTAAGTTACTACTAAAATACTGAGCAGTATATGTAGGATACTTAGTATTTTCTCTTTTAGGATAAGTTACAAAGAGTGAATTTTTTTACTTGGCAAAAACTAGGATATTTTCGGCCTGCTTCTCCAATGTATCAATTTTACCTTACAGATTTTGGAATCATGGATTCATAAGATGGGCTTTTACTCTTTGCAATATTAACAAGTATTTATCTAGAGGGAAAAAGAATGCATCCTATTTTTTAAAAATTAAAGGTTTCAAAAACCAAGAAATCACTTTTCCTAATTATTTGTTGTACAATTATACCCCTTAACATAATTAATGAGACATTACAATGCAATTGTTTCAGCCTTGTGTTTTAAGAGATATTCAAAATTAAAGAAAAATAACAATCACTGATTAATGCTTGAAATTTGGGTCCCCAAAATAACACTTAAAAATGGCATCTTTGGGAAATGTAACCATATTACTTATAATAATATTTTCCCATATAGTTTTCTTCTATAATAGAGAAGTGAATTCTTCAATTAAATTTACCCATCTATAAAATATCTCCTTTTGAATTAAATTCACTTTCTTGTGGCTAACATCCACTCAGGAGCTCCTTTTTGAAGCAAGAGAAAATAGGGTAAAGGCTTGAGTAATAGAGCAGGCTCTCCTGCGGACACATCCATTTCATCAGTCACTGTGGCACGCACTGTGTTATCCAATTCAGGGGACCATTTTGCTCACTCATTTACCAAGGGCCTTGATGTCAGGATTCCACTTTCACAAATGGGCTCTTCTATTATATTCTATCTGTGCATTTACCGTTACATTTGGGTTTTAAAAGTTATTTTTAAGGATACGACCTAATTTTGGTTTCCTTGTATTTTGATCTAAATAGTTAATTCACCCCCTAGCTTCCCAGGTATGTGTGATCATTAGGCCAGACTGCCTTCCACACTGAAAAGATTTGCATTCAATGTATATATATATGCTTAGCCTTTAAAGGGGAGGCGTGGCATTTATTCTTCTCTTCTATTTAATCATTCAATGTCAATCACTCTTACTAAGAGTGCAGATCACACCCCATTACGAAACCCCTTCCTTCCTAAGGGACCAAAATGGAAATATTCAGCTACCTTTCAGCTCACAAACGATACCACACCACACACTCAATGCAAGCTCTACATGGCGCTAGTCTCCTTTGTTCACTCTCTACACCTCTCCAAATCAGCTTGCTTTTGTTAGTTTAAATGAATTTTACATTGTGATGTGAAGTTAAATGGCATGTGTGCACATGTATAGCTTACATGCTTGAGAAATATAAGGACACAGACTCACAAGCAAACGACTATATATGAAGAAACCATACTCTGTATGTAGTCCGATAGTTCAATAATGTTAAGTATTTTACAAAATGATGAATTAGTGGCACAAAGGATATTTCCTCACACATTAAACATAAATATAAAATAAATAAGAATATTCAGATTAATTAGAACTTTATCAAATTCTTCATAAAATTACTTTATAAATACTTTAAGATACTAAAGTATTAAGATAATACTTTAAGATATTATTAAGATAATCAAATTGGAGTCCACTTTTTATTTTATTTTTATTTTTTCTACTTTTCATTGTGATATATTCTTTTTTTTAGTTAGTTCCAGATGTACAAAAACAACATAGTGATTAGACATTTACACACTTCACAAAGTGATAACTCTAACAAGTCTATTACCCCCATCTGACACTGTACATATAGCTATTACAATATCATTGTCTATATTCCCTATACTGTACTTTACATTCCGTGACTATATTTTAAAATTATAGTTGACATTCAATATTATTTTATAATAGTTTCAGGTATATAGTGTAGTGGTTAGGCACTTATATAATTATGAAGTGATCCCCCAATATGTGTAGTACCCATCTGACACCACACATAATTTTTACAATATTATTAACTATATTTCCCATTCTGTATTTCACATCCCCATGACTATTTTGTAACTACCACTTTTTACTTCCTAATCCCTTCACCTTTCTCGCCCATCTCCCCAACCAAGACTCAAAATTTAGATTAAATTTTTAAATGAAAGGAGATTGCCAACAAAAAATATAGAATAGGGGTGACTGGTTAGCTCAGTTGGTTAGAGCATGGTCCTGATAACACCACGGTTGCCGGTTCTATCCCTGCATGGGCCACTGTGAGCTGCGTCCTCCTTAAAAGAGTCAATTATGCAATTGTAGCATGAAAGCAATGTGTAACCAATGACCATGGCTGTTCCCCAATTTAAATAAATAAATAAGTAAATATATATATATATATATATATATATATATGTACGTATATAATAAAAACACAAAAAATTGCAAAAAAAGTAAAAACAAACCTTTTAGAATTACATCTTTAGAAATACCTAATAATATTATGAAATAAGTAAATGTGTGAGTTTTAATAAACTAAGCCCAAATACCTACATTAGATTAGTGAATAAGTTAATCAAAACATATCCAAAGTTTTGGGGATTCCATAATTAAAATGGAAATTCTGATTGGGAAATCAGAATTTAGACCTACTACAATCCTTGGAAAAATTACAATTTTGGGGGTCCAAAGTGCTACATAAGTAAATTATATTTTCAAAAGACACCAACAGGGCTGGCCAAGTGGCTCATTTGGGTAAGAGCGCGAGTTCTAAGCAACAGCATCGCCAATTCGATTCCCACATGGGCCAGTGAGCTGCACCCGAGCTGAGCTGCCACTGAGCTGCCAACAGGTGGCAGGATGGCTGAGCTGGTGAGAGCACCTGCGCCTAACAACAAGGTTGCTGGTTCAACTCCAGCATAGGATGGTGACTGGACTTGGAACTGAGCTAGCCGCACCCTCCACAACTAAGATTGAGGGACAACAACTTGGCTGTTACCCTTCCCCGATTCCCTAACACTATTCCCCTCCCCCAATTCCCCAATAAAATCTTGAAAAAAAACAAAAAACACCAACAGTGATGGTTGGAACTGAGCTCAGCTAAAGACTACAATATTATATCGATGTTATATATAGACATAAAATTTTAAGTTATACCTCAGTGGCTTCAATGAAAGGATTTATCACTTGTGTATTTCCACTGGGTCCCAAAGTGATTTAAAAAATTGGGCAGACAGGTGATACTATAAATAGAGAGAGCTACATTTGCCTGTCTAAAAATGTAATGGTTAAAGAGGTAACTTAGGTCCTTGTAAGTATTAAAAAACTGTCTTAATAAGAATTTATGTGGAAACTTAAATCCGTATTCTGTGGGATTTGGTGGGGTCATTAAGAATAAGGATACAATGATTTGTAAGCTTCTCAAGATGAAGGACATGTTGGAAAAGTACTAAGCAATATGATGGAGAGAGACTAGCGTGGGGAAAAAAGTGCAAGCTATGGGGCAGGAAGAAGGTGTATGAATATAGGCAAGGAATACATACAAACCCCTGAAAAAGAAACAGGAGTGAAAGGATCAATGAAGTTTCCACATGGGAGGCCAGGGGGGCTAAAGAAAAGCCACAGGTTAGAAAGAATTCAGAAACTAATTTGGAGAAAAGATAACTGACTCTTTGAAGAGATTGTTTATCATTTTTAACCCTGATACAGTCCCACTAAAATCCAGGAATAACACTAATGACATTCATCAAGTCTATATAGTTTTTTATTCTAACATGTCTGAACACTTGTTATCTACTTCAATTATGCGTCAATTAACCAAACAAGGGGAGTGTTGGATCCCAGTCTGGTGGTGGGAGGGAGGTGGCTGGGCGGAAATGCCATCAGAGAACCCAAGAAAGATGAGGAAAAGGGAAGGGTCCACAGTGTAGCTTTTGACAGAGACAATCTGCCCAACCTGTATCTCCTGAGGGCAAGAGAGACAGAGTCTAAGACCAACCTTCCAGAATAAGGCCCCATTTTGTTTGGGGAGCTTCCAAGCAATCTAAATTTACACCTGGGTATAGTTTATTCACTCTAAAGAATCTACTCCAAAATACGAAAAGAATTAGAAAACTCTGATGACTCATGGAGCTGGAAAGGCCTTTCAACAGTGCATGTGTTTTCTGACCTCTATTAAAGCAACCTATTCTTTATGTGAATTTCTGTTTCTTTCATTTCATTCTTCTGATATTTAAACTCCTAACACTGTAAGTCAATTAAACGATAAAACATTTTAATAAAGTTAATTTTTATATATTCTTCCTACATACAGTGGTAAAAATATCGAGTTTTCAAAAATATTGGTTAGAGGTGGTTTATGTTTTTTTAAAAAGGTTCTTATAGAACAAATACATATTTAACACCAGAAGAAATTTTATTTGTATCTTTTGAAATATAGAAGCCAGTATCCCCTTCGATTACCTTAATTCATGCTAAAAATAAAACAACCTATACACAGGTAGGCAGAATATACTGTTAAATGAATGACAATAGAAATGATAACAGGTTCAATTTATTGAGAGCTTACTACGTTCCAGACACTGTGCAAAAGGTTTTTAACGTGTTATATAGTTAGTCCTACCCCAAACCCTATGAAATAGGTATACAATATCTACTTGTATTGACGAAAAAATTAAGACTCAGAGCGATTATGTAGAAGGAAATTTTCACTTAAAATAATAAATTTCACTTGCAAACATTATAACCAACATATTGATGTAAATTTTAGTATATATAAGTCTAAAAATATATAGGGTCCTAAATTTTAAACACCAACACACACACACACACACACACACACACACACACACACACACAGAGCAGATTTTTCTTAAGATTTGAGTAACTGCTCCGTCACCATGCTATGGAGAAGTGTGCGTCTCTCCTTGAATATCCTATCTATAAGATGAAAGGTTGGAACTAGTTCAGTCCAGACTTTTCACTGTCAATGCCCAGTTTTATTTCTACCCCTTTTGTACTTTCTATGATGAAAAGTTTTGTCTAAAAAATTAGTAAATAATTTTTCCATTCTTTTTTTATCATGTTAAAGGCTGTAAATCAGAGCTTCAGGCTGACATGCTATAATCATAGATATTAAACTGACTCAATGAAATTCCAGTCAAAATAAAGAAGCCTGACATTTTAGTTAGCCCATGAAGTCATACTGTAATGTGAATGATTTCTGTAGGCCTTGAAATAAATACTGCAACCAGATTCTATTGGCTGGAGTGAATGTAAATTGAAACTGCCTCTCCTGAAGGGCAATTGGGCAGATTTGACAGCATATTTCAAAATGTTGTAATTATATGCATACCCTCTGACCCAGCAACTCCACCTCTAGGAATCTGCCCTACAGGAATGTTCACTGATAAGCACAATGATTTGGGTGCTAAAATATTAACTAGGGTTTGCCCATATTGGTAAAAAATAGAAAAAATAAATGATAATAATACTAACAACAACAATACTTATAATCAAACCCAGGTAGTCTGGCTTCAGAGTCCATATTCTTGACCACTGAGCTGTAAATATGTGAAAATTAAAAAGAAATGAAAGTACACATATACCAAGAAACACTGCAGGTATTAAAAGCAGTGAAGTAAAAGAACATTTTTAAAAATAAGGTAGATCTATTTGTATTGACATGCAAATACCTCCAGGACAAATTAAGTGAAAAAAACAAACCAAAGAATAATACATAATAGTATAATCTTGTTTATGTTTCAAAAACACTATACACTTATAAGTAATCATATTCATTTTTAAATGCATAGAAAAACTACTGGAAGGATAAATAGTAAATTAGCAGTGGTTTTATCTGGGGAAGAGAATAAAGTTAGTAAGGTGAAGGGGGAATTTCATCTTTACTGCAGAAGTTCTAGCATAGTTTCTTTTTAAGTAATAAGAACCTATATAGTATTTGTGTAATTAAGAAAAAGATTAATTATAAAGCTCCTCTTCCATTTTTTAATTTGATCTTCATTATTATTGTTAGTCATCTGACAATGAACCTGTATATCAGTAGTTCTAGAATCACCTTAAAAACTTTAAAAAAACACTAGTGCTATTGATGTGGGGGTGGGAGTGGGGGGATGGCGGGGCAGCAGTGAGGTGAGGTGTGCCCTGAGGGCCATCAGTGAGGGAGCTGTCCCAGTGCAGCCGGCCTGGCGTAGCACTGACTGTAGCTGGTCAGTGTGTTATGATGCCATCTCGTACCAACCTGGCTAGTGGAATCCCCAGTGGTAAAGCGAAATACTCAAGGCTCTCTAGCACAGATGATGGCTACACTGATCTTCAGTTTAAGAAAAGCCCTCCTACGATCCCATATAAGGCCACTGCGCTTCTTACAGTGCTGTCTTTGATTGGCACCTGCCAGGACTTTACCATCTGCGCATGGCTTACTACGCACCTAAAGGCGACCGAGTTGCTCCTACACGACATTCCAGACTCTTGACCAGCGTCCACCTCAGCCCTGAGAAGAGTAAGGTGGGGCTGAGCCCAGCTTTAAGACATGGAGCAGAAAGTATGGCTAAGGGCTAAGGAATTCTGCAGTTTGTAGATGTTTAACAAAACAATGGCCAGGTTTTATGGGTCCTTCCTAAAAAGATGTTAACTGAGCTTATAATTCGCTAATTAGAACAGGTTGTATTTTTCACCTCCTGGCCCTGGCAAAAGCTTCTGACAAGTTTTTCCTCAGAAACCTGTGTCAGGAAAGAACAGCAGTGTTAACTGCAGGGGAAAGCGGGACATTATTCTGCAGTGGGAAGTGTTGCTAGCACCACCCTTTGTAGAGTTGAGCATTTCTTTTATACAGTTTTCAATGTCAGTTTGTTCCTGTAACAAATGGTTCTTGTATGGCAAATTGCTTATTACTAAGTAATCCATATTGAAAATATCTAAGTATCTTATTCCCTATACTCATCTCTAACTTTGGAGAAAATTGAACACTTTGGCAAAATCAAATATCAAGTGTGGGTGCATCTGTAAAAATTTTTACTTGCTTTCTTATTTATAGCTACCAAGAATTTTTTTAAACCTCAGAGCAAATTTTCAAAAGGTACTAAGTACTTTCTCTGTTCATCATTCCTTGCTCAGCTCTGATCTGGTTCACCAATAGATTGGCCAGCATGTAATTTGGGTCAAGATGTTCTGTATATCTTGCCTTTAAGGACGTTGCTTTTGGCTGTTTCCCAAGGAAAAAATGTAGGTAAACGGTTGTTCTTTAGAGTTTATAACCTTGTTGTTAGCACCTGGTATTATGTCATTCTGCTGAAGATCTCAGGACTCGGCCTGGACCTAGAGGACTAGACCGCCTTGGTTTGAACCTGTTTCCTAGCTTGCAAAGAGATTTATGTTCAAAAGAAATTAAAATGTCAAAAAAAACCCCAAAAACTAATGCCTAGGCCCAATTAAATCAGAATCTTTGACGTGGAGCCCCAGGCATCAGTACTTTTTAAAAGCTTCCCAGTAGATAGGAACGTGCAGCTCCTTGAGAACCACAGCTGCGTATAGACAGACCTTTAGCATGGACAACCTCACCAAGAGATTACAACCATAAGCAACCATAAGCAACACTGTTTCAACAAGTCATTGATACCTGGAAAGAAAGAAAAGAAGGGAAAGAAGGAAGAGAGAGAGGGGTGCAGGAAGGAAGGAAAGAAAAAAAGGTATGTTTGTATCTTAGTTCCTTGCTGGGAACTAAAATTTCTGGTTGTGACAGCACGAAAGTCTACAACCTTTTATTGTCACCAATTTCTGCCTTTTTTTTTTTTTTAAGGAAAACAATGCAGAAACCTACTGAGTTAGCTTTAGAAGTGGTTTCTGTTTTTCTGAGGCCATTATTCAATTCTTACTTAGTTCATCAATCAAGGATGGGTTCAGTGTGTAGATACTCATGTAGTAAGAATGGGTGATAATTTACAGCTCTTGAATCAATTGCTGCTTTCTCTAAACTTCCCCATCATTACCAATTAACATATATGGATTTCCCATAACTTTTTAAATTCTCCATCTTCTGTTGCCTGCATAAAATCATTTGTGAATGCATATATGCTTGTTTAATACGGATATACTCCTTTAAACATTTTACTAATGGCAATTCTGTTCGTTCTTAAATAGAAAGTTACTTTCTTATGGATATAAATATAAAAACAAGATCTCTGCTTTTCATGAAATCTATTAGCTGTGGAATTTTTAAAAACCCTAATATTTAAACTATGTATCACCTAAAAGAGTGCCATGTATAAATTAATTACTGCTCAGTTTTCAGTACTTATGAGAAATAGAAAGTCCACAATAGATGGTCTACAACCCTAAGGACAGGTTTTCAATATTATTTTTGAAAAGCAAAATTTAATCACTATAATTGCCATTCAGTTCTTTCTGGTGCACGATAAACAGCACATCTGGAGACATCTGGATGGCTCTATATTGTCTAGTTCTGGTCACAGTAAGTCAAGGTCAGTCTGTTCTGGCATGGAGCTAATGTGAATTCAAATTCGAAAACTGCTGGCAGTGGGAATGAATACTCTGTGTTTCCTGCAAACCTGTTTTCAGATCATTTACAACCTAATCTGGGATCTGTACTGAGTTCAAAGGTATTTTTTACTTACCAACTACTGTTCTAACCTCTTTTATTATCTCTGATGAGAAATTATCTAAATATCTCACCTGTTAATGGGTTCGACTACTTAAAATATCCACGCAATCATTTCATAAATTCAAATAAAAAAAACCCCAAAAACCAAGCACTTAATATCTACTATATGCACAACTTTGTACTGGATCTTAATGAAATGTATGTGAATAGTTAGCTGGATGGCAAGATATATACAGTTACATATTTTTTCTTGTTCGATGTCTTCTGACTGCTTTTTGGATTGTCTTATATTTACTAGTTTTTGGTCACTTTCCGATTAATGTCATGGTCTATCATCTGTATTATAACTCCAGATAAAAATGCACCAGAGTATCTTGAAAACCAGCTAAACTACAGTAATAGCTCTATTCACAAACCTTTCATCATAATATAAAAACAAGAAGATGGAAAATATGGGGGGACAGATATGTAAATGGCAGTGCAGGTTATCAAGAGAAACAGGGATAGAACATGTAGCCGTTTTAAAAGAGAAGAGGGCATGGAAGAGGAGAGAAATCATTGGAGAAATGGGGGCAAAGGGAGTGTTTTTCATGTAAAGGACACGTTAATTAGGTATAATTATAAGTCTTTCATTCCATTAATAAGTATTTCATTCCATTATGTTTAAAAATACTGGGTAAATTTTGTGGCAATTCCATGGAACAAAAACCATTTGTTGAGAGTTTGCTCCTTTGTACCATAACTTAAGAAAGAGCATAATAATTAATTTTAGGTCATAAGTTAAATCTGTATTTGAAGTAGCAATGTTATCTCTCTTTTAAGTGACAAACAACATCCCAGACAGGTAATCTGTTCTGCTAATGGAAAAGTTGAAAAAACAAGGAGAAAGATGTACTCAAACACAGATAGCTTAATGCTTTCCAATTTCTTGGGAGTAAAAGAAATTTGTTATGACATAGAACCCAATCTCATGGGCAGTGGGCTCTCTGCCAGCACAGCTTTCATGATCCCAACACAACTAAGGAAGAAACTCCAGGACAGGACATCACACACACACACACACACACACACACACACACACACACACACACACGAATAAATAAAAGTCACATGCATTTTTGCAGTGGCAGTGTTGTAACTAATAACTATCAAACAGTGTTGTAACTAATAACTATCAAACTAATAACTATCTAACTAGCAGGTTTAAATTCATCCTTGTTGAAACCAAAGTCAGTTTATCTACATTTTTGGTCACGCTGACCTTTGGGTATAGAGCATTTTTAGAAGGTTAGGACTGGTATCAAATATGGAAAGACATTTAATATTTAACTTATCATGAAGTGGTCAAAATTAGGTATTTGCTTAGATGAAAGAATCAGATTATAATATGCAATGTGAAAATATTCGTTCATTTATCTATGACAGTAGCCATGCTGAAAACTTAAAACCCCCATGGCTGCTTGCTTTTTGCCAGACCATTTCACATTCGCCAGTGTCAGAGGTGTGACATCTGCTGTAAATAAGCATCAGTTCGGCCTGAAGAAATACAATTCCACTACTGCTTTTGTGTCAACTTTTATAAATGTTTTTTTCTTGCTCATCACATGATTTCTTTTAGGCTTTGGCTCTGTAAACCAGCCTTATTTTTACGGTTGGCATTATTTCACAAATAATTCTCAAGTGGTATCTTTTTACTACTAAACATTTGGATAGAAGCACAAGATATTTTAAAAAGGGAATTTCATCACAATTATTTGAGAGGTGAAGCACTAATTTGTTATGTAGAGAAGTGAAAGTAAACATCAAAACAATATATGAATTTAAATACATAATAAAATTACCTTAAGTGTAAAAAAAAACCTTAGGTATACAGATAAGGACAAGGACTGCAAAACAAAAAAGTGACCAGCTCATATTTTTACCACACATAACTCTCTCTGTTAAAACACAGAAGGAAGAGACAGCGTGAGAAAGTTTGAAGGAAAGGAAGATGTATACGGTCAAGACTCAACGTCAGTGGTGAGACTGAAGAACTGTACAGAATAAGGTTACATAATAGTTCCAGATGTGCAAACTGGTTGTTTGAAAGCTGGAGGCAAAAGAGGGCTAGATTAAAAGATGCTTTCCCAGTTTTAGCGAAGTGAGTTGTAATTATTATTATTTAGCAAAATGGGTTATTCAAAGCTTTGAAGTTAACATGACTGAGCTACTTTTGATGCAAATAATAATGTTGGTAGTATTTGAGTTTATATGAAGATAGTGTTAAAACACTTCCCTCTTGTACAATTAAATTAATATTACTACTGAATTATTACTGTATTACTGAATTAATAAGAACTATGTGCATGCTTTCCATTTTGATAGTCCTAGAGCACAGTGCTTAGTGTGATCTATCTAAAATGTACCCTCTGGATTAATTCATGTGCAAGAGGCAAAAAGGAGATTGTGCCAAACCATCTCCCATTTCTGCAGCTACTCAGGACTCAGAAGCAGTTAAAACTGTTCTGCTGAAATCACCAAGGAAAGGCTTCTTATGATCAATAAATTTGATCTCCTATTCCAGCAGCAGCTACTGCTGAGGAAAATGATGAAGTACAGATGAGAAGTAAATGACCTCTGTGCACTGCCCCTCCAGCCCAATTGGTCTTCTTGTGACTGACTATACTCGTACTCGTATATTGCTTTTTGCCAAGAATCAGCAGTTCTTAAATTGTTTGCCATATAGGTAGGTAGGTGAAAATTGAAGAAGGAAAATTGCTGCTGTGTTCGGATAACCTCCATAAACTGTGATATTATCTTCTCTTTTCTGTGTACGTCTGATTTTGAAAATTAAAGCTTACGGTAAAGTCATGTAAGGTAGTCTTGGCCTCGTGGCTACTTTCCTCCAACCCTTACAGGTTTCAGCTGCCCTTCATGTCATCCAGTTTTTTATATGACTAAAGCTTGATGGTCAAACTTCTAAGGTATCCCTGGCAGATCTTTTCTCTGATCGCTGATCCCTGAAGCAATCTTGTTTCCCTGTTTGAACATCTTAAGGCTGTGATCCTGCAAACACATGGCCGCTGATAGAGAGAGAGAGAGCGCGAGAGCAGTCAAGCCAAGCATGGAGGTCAACACTGAAGGTGTAGGTCTGAGAAGCGCAGGTAGGTCCCTGGACAGAGATGGGATTGTTTACAGATGTCCAAATACTCTTAGTTAGTGTTACCCATTAGAAATAGATTCTCCACATTAACAAATTTATTTGAGCGTATTCTATATGCCAAAAATGGGCTTATCTTGAAGGCAATTCCTTGAGTAGTTGAATGACCGAGTTCCCATTTCCATTGGCTGGTAGAAATTTACATGAAGAACTTGATTCTCTTAGTGAAGCAAAATAAAATCATTGAATACTTTGTCTATGTTTTTCTAACAAAAAAAGTCTTGAAAAATATCTTGGCATGTGTGGAGAAAGGAGGTAAACTTATTTAGGTAATAATTGATCTTTTTACTCTAAAAATCTATATATTTCAGGAAACTAATAAATGTTTGAAATGTGATAGCTGCAAATGGCAAAGTGATATTTATTTATCACACTGAAAGTAAAGTTGTCTCTATATATTTTATTTTTATAACTTAAATGAATACAACATATGTGTAGGGAAAAAGCTGTGCTTCACTGGAAACTGCATTGTCTAGATCTGGAGGTCACACTATGGATGACCTGATTGTGATTCTATGGGCGCTCCTTTACCTTCTTTAACATGCAGGTAACTAACAGCAACGCCTATAGAGGCCAATTCTGTCCTGTCAGCTACCTTCCTTACCCATTGTGGACAAAGCTAGTTTTGCCTTCATTTGCATATTAATTTCAATATTCCTGATCTACAAATGTATCTGTTCTTTGGATTCTCCTGGTTTTTGTTTATTTGTTTGTTTTTAGCTGACCCATCCCGCCACCTGTTGGCAGCTCAGGCGGCAGCTCAGCTCGGGCTGGGACTTGAACCACTGTTGCTCAGAGCTCACACTCTTGAGCGAGCTCTTAACCAACTGAGCCACTCGGCCGGCCCTGGATTCTCCTTTGAACTGGTTATAACATCTGCCTGTTTCCCTCGTTTAACTGAATTAAATAAAATCTTTAACACTTGATCAATTTATATCTGTATGGCAGTCATGATGTTACCTTTCTTAAAAATTATCCTTTAATTTCCATACAGTAAATATGCATCATAGAAACCACTAGATGAGATGCAAAGGTCATTATGACATGGTCCTTGCTTATCTTTAAGCATAGAGAAGCTAGAAAAGAGAGAAGATAACTGCACAACTAACTTTAACCCTCAGGGTTATTGGACCCAATTTTAGTTTTTGTGTTTCTTCTCAGGAATCTTATTTTCCCTATACCTTGAGACATTTTATTGCTTCATAATTCTGGGAATTACTTCCAACTATGCTATAAAGGAGCTTAAAATAACAAGAAAATTTAAACATTTTTCCAAAAACATACAAATGCCCAACAGGTATATGGAAAGTTGCTCAACATCATTAAACATCAGGGAAATGCAACTCAAAACCACAAATAGATATCATCTCACACCCGTTCCAATGGCTGTCATCAAAAAACGACAAAGGGATAACAAGTATTGGCAAGGATGTGGAGAAAAGGAAACCCTTGTGTGTTGTGGGTGGGAATTTTAATTGGTGCAGGCACTATGGAAAACAGTATGGAGGTTCCTCAAAAATTTAAAAATAGAACTACCTATGACCCAGCAACCCTTCCTTCTGGGTACATATCCAAAGGAAATAAAATCACTATCTTGAAGCGATGTCTACACCCCCATGTTCACTGCAGTGTTATTTACAAGAGCTAAGCCACCAAAACCATGTAAGTGTACACTGATGGATGAATGGATAAAGAAAATATGAGTTCATGTATATCTATATATAGATATCTATATCTATATATCTATATATAGATATAGATATATATATAGATAGATATCTATAGATAGATAGATATAGATTTATGTCATGTGCTACTTAATGACAAGGATACATTGTGAAAAATGCACCATTAAGCGATTTTGTCATTGTACGAACACCACAGAATGTACTGAACATGAACCTACATGGAATAGCCCGCAGTACACCTAGGCTATATGGTGTAGCCTATTGCTCCTAGGCTACAAGCCTGTAGAGCATGTTACTGTACAAAAACAAAAACAAACATTAAATTAAGCACCAGATCAAATGATGCAATCAAGAGATGTGGTAAACATGAATGTATGAGGCTGCTGCTGGCATAAAACGGCATACTTTTTATAGCAAAGTTTTTAATATACAAGGTGTGATCAAACAATACGGTGAATGTTTAAATAAAAAAGTTTAATTCCAGGAAAAGACACATTGCCATTAGTCCCCTTCAAAATACTCCCCCTTGCTTCAAACACACTTATCCCATCATTCTTGCCACTTTCTGAAGCAGTTCTGGAAGTCCTCTTTCGTAACTTCATGCCACCTTAATGCTTTTTCGCTTCTCTCATATTTTATATAATTTCCTTCAGTTTGCCTACTTCTCGACTCACTGTACTGGAAAACATTGAAGCAGGGTCGGGAAACTTTGGCTCTTGTTTTTAGCTCTACTATTAAACTCCCCATCTCATTTTCAAGATGGTGCTAGGATTTGAATTCTCTTGATTCTCTCCCAATTTGATCTATTTTCTTGGTATCTCTCTACCCTCATTATGGACAACTCAGCCCAGTTTTGTGACTTTCTCCAAGAAGTATTTGCCAGCCTAGTGATCAACAGGAAGCAGAAGAGACCCAAACTTATCTAGAGTTGGTGTTGGCAAGGTGGATACTGGGAAAGGATAAGAGGATGAGAGGGACTACTTTGCTTGTAAAAAAGCATTATTGAAATGAGTCAGTCCTAACTGGGAGGAGAGGCAAGTGAGATCAGAAGGAACTCAGAGGATGAACAGGAGAGGAGAGGATTTCAAATACCTAGGCTCAGTAGTCTAAATCTTCTCTAATTTCGTAACCCTAGTATCAACTACACTACATGTTCATCTGGAATCAAGATTATATAAATTACTCAATTGCCTCATGCATCTTGGAGTTCGAAAGTATTGGCAGAGAACTTAAGCTGCTTAATGTTACTCTGTACCGCCTCCACAATATTCTGTTAACTACAAAATTAAATAATTTTCCAATAACTGGGAAATAACCATTTTGAACTTAAGGCTCTCACAGAAAAATAAATAAATAAATAAAATTTAGGAATATGTGATCACCTAGAAGGATGATAAAATAGTAGAATAAGTCACCACTACATTATTCTTCAGTTTTCATATTGTACTACCCAAAGTATTGTTTGATTACCCCAGAAGGTATAAAAGACGCCAGGAGGGTTTTTTTTTCCTTTTCCTTTTTCATTAGACACAGATGAGAATTCAAACAATTTTCATTTTCTGTCCATAATGGCAAATAGAAGAAAACTGACAGATGTTTCCCAAATATTAGATGAATAAAAACACAAATACAAAAAGTCAGACAACGGCACTTCAGACTCTTAATCATGATGGTGAAATTCATTGTATAAGCTATATCTCGGATTATGAGTCTTTACATAGATAGTATCCAAGATATATTTTCTCAAACTCAAGAATTGAAGAGTGAACGATATATTTCTAAGGACAAAAAGGAATGTGTTATGGCGTCAGTCATTCTACAGGGAGGATATCATTATACAATATTTTTTGACAAGAAATGTTTGCTAAAATGGCACGCAAACAGTACTATTTCACCTTTTATCAAGTTTGTGCTAGGAAATTTATTTGATGTGGTTTAATGAGTAGACAAACTGAGAAGTCTCAGGTAGAACATACAAAGAATACAAAATAATTCAGGAAATATATTGAACTGCAGTGCCAGTATCAGACTTAATTTCCTCGAAGTCCAACATGCATATCTTAGGAAATAGGTCTCCCAAGGGGATTCACTTCCTCAGAGGCTGCAGGAGCCCTTTCCAGAAATGCACACTACATATTTTTCTGAAAATCAGTACAGTCCAGTAGAAAAACAGACAAAAGTCTTGAACTGGCAATTCACAAAAAGAGAAAGAAAGATGACACAAATATTTTTAAAATACATTAGCAAAAAAAAGTTTTAAAAATCAATCATACCAAAAAAAGAAAAAATCAATGAATTATATTTTCTTTAAAGTAGCATGTAAAAATATTCTGACCATACCACTGAAAACAACTAAAAATACTGGATAAAATATTTTAAAAACATCTTTTGGAATGTATTAATGATCTGGCAAGAAAATAAGGAATGCTTAGAAGTCAAAAATAAAGCGAAGGCAGATAACTAGAGTGGTAAGTGAAGAAGCTTGAAACATATTCTCACCCTGGAGACATCTACACTTACCTGTTACATTAAGCTTTGACCTTGTAAGGGGGATAATGGAGCAGAGGGTTCAGGAAACAAAGCCTAGGACTTGCCTGGAAATTGAGTCTAATAAGAGATCCTGCCCCATAGAGCTAGAAGCCCCCTCACAACACTGCACTCAAAATGTAAAGATAAATGAAAAAGAAACTCGCCTTGAAGAAAGGAATGACATGAAAACTTTTCTACCCCCAACATGGTGCTGGGAGAAAGAAGAAAACAAAGCTCCCCTGAGAACTGATACTGATAACCACAACCCAGACTCTGTATGATGTTGTAGCTCAAGTGGGGACATGGCAGGAACTGAGAATTTATTATCAAATGGTTTCATTTGGAACCTCCAGGCACATGACAAAGCAAACATACACACATAAAAATCCCTGGAAAAAAAGCACCTTTCATGCCAGGAGCCAACGAATTCCAATAGACAAAGGTCCAAGAAATATGAGTGGTTAAAAAAAATAATAATCATAAAACAAACAAGAAAATAGGGCACCATAAACTAAAGCCAGTAAAATCAGACCCAAAGACTTCAGATCTTAGGTAGATCAGATACAGACTATAAAATAAATGTGTTGATATGTTTAAAGCAATGGTTCATAACATCAAGCCAATGTCTGCTTTTCATAATAAATGTTTTTGTAATGCATAATAAATAAAAACATAATGTTTTTGTGAAATTTAAAATACACACACACACACAGAACACTAGACAACACACACACATATTCTTTAACTGCAATACATAGAAGGAAAAGTAATTTATAGTAAAATAATACATATTTCAATTAAAAATGCAGTAATGAAACCACACTAGAAGACATAATGAAATTATCACTTGTTTATGATACATAAATTTAGATTCCAGAGGATCCATTCCATACAAATACAGGAAAACAAAAAAAAGAAGAGGTACAGGGGAATGCAAGAATAAATATTAGTGTGAGTGTACCTAAACACAACAAGAGAAAGGAAAATCACCTTAATTGAAGCAGCACAACATGTTAAGACAAATAAAAAACACAATCATATAAAAAATAAAAAAATACAACCTTGATCAAATGAGCTAGGCTTACTTCATAAATGCAGTATCCAATTAATTCCCCATTTTGTAACATGGTAGATGATACTGATGAAGTATAGCAGAAAACCTACCATGTATCTTTTAACTCCACCACATGCTGAGACATAAATTCAGTGTCAAGCATATAAAAAGACCTTGGAAGCCATATCCTTTAATAGCTGATGGGGAATAGTTGTGGATTGGAAAACAAAACAATTATATAAGAGGTTATAAAGAAATTTTTCTGGAGACAGTACCACAGTAAGGGTAAAGAACAACTTGCAACCCCCAAATAAATAATTTCTACGTGTAACTTTTACAATATAGATTTTTTATCTTTGTGTTCCCAAGAAAATTAAGAATACATAGGTTCAGCAGACTTGTGACGATGACAGACTTACCATTACTAGACTTGCTCTTCTTCAGTAAACAACTATAAAACTGGAAAAGATCTATGAGGCAACTATTTACAAGCGCTGGATGGAACAACAGGCAGTGCAAAACTGTGATGCTTTATAGAAGGGGGACATTTAAAGTAAGCACCATGTTTGATGTGGCTTTGTGCCTGAGTAGACTTTCAGAAAATGAGGGTGAAGAAGATGGAACCCAAGTATAGTTAAGTGGTGTCAGTGAGCTAAAGAGTTATAGATTTGAGATTAAGGTTCATGAAACGATTCATGGGACAGACTACTAGAGAGAAGAGATCTGTACAAAAGAGAACCGCCCCACCCCCATACACAGAGTTAGACTGCAAAACACAGCAGAAAGAGACTGTTGTTTGATGGAGAGATAAGCAGATACCCAAAGGTCACAGTTCTGGGAAACAGTTGAGTTCTTCTCAGCTAGGGTGGAGAGACCTCATTACATTCTGAGTCCCTGAGTCCAGCACCTTGAGCATTCAGTTAAGATCCCAGTAAGCTTATACCTTACAAATAAGGAAGGGCCATACAGAGGAGGGGCCACACCCTAGAACTCAACAGAAAAACAAAATAGAGCCATACTAAACTAGAATAAAAACAAGACTGGCAGAATAATCTACCAGTAATTCAACTGCCTGTCAGAACAAGTCTCAGCACCTTGTAAAGAAGATACCTCTACAAGCTATCAGCCACAAAATTCTACATACAATAAAACAAACAAACAAACATGTAAAGCAACAGGAAAAACCATCCCATATTGACAGAAAAAAGTAGTCAATAGAAACAACCCAAATGTTGGAAACAGAAGAAAAGGACTCAGCACAGCAATGATAAATATGTTCAACAACATAAAAGACACAATGAATGAAATGGGGAATGTTGACAGAAAAAAAGAAAACAATAAAAAATAACCCAGTTTAAAATTCTAAAACTGAAAACTACAATATCTAAAATGGAAAGGTCACTGGTTGGATAACAACATCTTAGAAATTGCAAGAAAAAAGTCATTGAACTTAAAGACAGATTACAAAAAGAATACAAACTAAAAAAATGACTGAAAAATATGAACCAAGCCTCTATGACACATGGGACAACATGAAATAGTGTGATATATATGTAATGAGAGTCTCAGTAGGAGAGAAAATGGTGAAGAAATAAATACTTAGAAAAATAAAGGCCAAAAATTGTCAAAATTGTATAAAAACATCTTGGGTCAACAGATTGAAAAAGCTTATAGAATCCCAAACATGACAAACACAAAGAAAACCACACCGCACCTCATCATAATTAAACTACTAAAAACCCAAATAAAGGAGCAAGGGGGAGAAAAGGTATATTTCATACTGTGAAACAAAGTAATAAATGACATTTAATATCTTCTCAGAAATAATGAAGGTCAAATGACAATGGAACAACATACCTTTTAAGTAGTAAAATAAAGAAATATTATATGGCCAGCAGACTTCTACAAAAAGAAATGTTGAAGAAAAAAGGTTCTTCAGGCTCAAGGGAAATGTTACATGAAAACTTAGATCTACACAAAAGAATGAAGAGAACTAGAAATGAGAGATGTATACATAAACATAAAATGCTACCTATTTTCTACTGTTAGTTCTGAGGTAAATATCAATTTAAAGCAAAAGTAGTAACACTGAATTGTGGGATTTATAAGATGAGAGAAATCTATGACACAATATCACAAAGGATAACATTAGGAGTGAATGAAATTATACTACTTATACTTTTGTATGGTTCTTATATTTTATCTCAAATGAAACAATATTAACCAAAAGGGCAGAAATTAAAGCACAGAGATACAAAAGCCAAATGAGAAAAATAGAAAACAAATATAAAAATGATAGATTTGTATCTAACTGTATCAATAATTAAATACAAATAATCTCAATGTTCCAATTAAAAAGAGACATTATCAGGTTACATAAAAAAATAAAAGTAAAACTTAATTGTATACTGATTATAGGAGATACTTTAAATATAAAAGTTATAGGTATGTCGAAATTTGAAAGAAACAAAACAAACCACACAAACAAGAATCATGAAAAGGTGGAGTAGCTAATATTAGTAACAGACAAAGGATACTTCAAAATGAGATATATTAAAAAAGAAGTGGGAAATTTCATAAACACAGAGGGTCAATCCATCAGAAAGTATATTATTCCCAAATGTGAATGAAATTAATCTGCTATTAACAGAGTTTCCAAACACAGGAAACAAATACTGCCAGAACTCAAAGGAAAAAGAGAAATCCACAATCATGGCTGGATTTTTAACATCCCTTTCTCAGCAGTTGATAAAACAAGCATGAGCATGAAATAGGAAATATGAGTCACACTATCAACCATAATTATCTACAATGAACTCAATATCAGCAAAATACGCATTCTTTTCAAGAGCGCATGGAACACTGTCCAGGATAGAACATATCTGGGGACATAATATAAGTCTAAATAAATTTCAAAAAGTCGAAATCATATAGAATATGTTTTCTGACAATGGAATTAAGTTTAGAAATACATAAGACATATAGAAAATCTGAAATATTTTAGAAATTACACAATACACTTTAAAACACTTAGATCAAAGGTGAAACCACAAGAGTAATAAAAATGAAAACAAAATATGTTAAAATCAGTGGGATGCAGCTAAAAAAGTGTTTAGGAGAAACTTAAAGCCTTAAATGTTTATTTATATTAGAAAAGAAAGGCTGAAAAATCAATGGTCTAAGTTTTTACCTTGAGAAGCTAGAAAATGAGCAAAATAAACTCAAAGTAAGTCATTTGAGTTATATTTTAAAAAGATTGTATAACTTCTGGATTACTGAGGGGAAAAGGTAAAATAAAAAAACAAAACCTCGATGGGAGATCCAAGATGGCGGAGTAGATAAACACTGTGCTCGCCTCGTCGCATGAACACATCAAAATTACAACTAAATTATAGAACAATCAGCCTGGAGAACCATCTGAAGTCTAGCTGAACAGGAGTTTTATAACTAAGGATATATTAAAAAGGAGCCATGTTGAGACTGGTAGGAGGGTTAGAGATGGAAAAGCTGGACTCAACCCTCCCTGTGGCAGCTGAAAATCAGGAGAGGTATCTCAGCCACAGAGGCTCCCCGTGAAGGAACGTGGGACCACAGCCCCCCACACCAGGCTCCCCAGCCTGGAGTCCTCATGTGGGAAGAGGAACCCCCATAACTTCTGGCTGTGAAAAAGTGGGGACTCTGACCATCTAGGTGGGACATTAGGCTGTGGGAAACCTAGGATATCCTCTTACAGCGCCTGAGCAGGCACTCACCCTCGGCTCCGGCAGAGGGACGGTGACTCAGGCGGTGTCACATATGGAGAGAGACTGAGTTGTATAACTCTGCAGCAAGGACTGGAGGAAGAGTCCCCATTTTCCTTGTGTGGGGCCCTTCTCCCATGCAGCCAGCATGCGGGTGCCATCCTTCCTGTGTTGAGCCAGCCCACACAGGCCAAATCGCAATCTGATTGGTTTGGTGAGCTACACTCGCTCGCTACACCCTGCTGACTCTCTGAGACCTGCCTTACCCAACTTGCATACCGCTTCATCAGGAGGCTGAATCTTATGGGAGCCAGCAGGTGGCAGTTATCCTTGGTTTTCAGCGTAGCCTCTCCTACATGCCTCCAGGTACAGCACAGGCAGTGACCAACTGTGGATCACTCTGTAGCTCCAACCAGGTATTCCGCAGCTGGTCACAGGAAGTAGCTGACCTGGGCCTGCACCTCAGCCCCGCCTAAGAGGCCCCAGAATAAACATACTTGGAAGTTAGTTTCAGACTACAGTAGAGCACCAGCCAATTAGGCCCACAAGTGGCATACACAATAGGCAGTCTCAACAGGCACCAGAGCCCGCTGGGGTGAATCCTGCTCTGTTTGGTCAGCCCACCGCACAGCATCCCATAAGCTGTGGATGTGGCAAACCCCCAGAGCCAGTCGGCCTGAGCGTCAATAACACCTACTTACATGCCAACAGCAATCAAGACTCAACTGTAACAGGAGAGCACACACAACCCACACAAGGGACACTCCTGGAGCACCCGGCTCAGGTGACCAGGGAGACTGTGCCACTGGGCCCCAAAAGAACCCTACTACAGAAGGCCACCCGGAAAGACTGGAAAACATAGCAGCGCTACCTAATACATAGAAACAAACACAGAGAGGCAGCCAAAATGAGGAAACAAGGAAATATATCCCAAATGAAAGAACAGGAGAAAACTCCAGAAAAAGAACTAAACAAAATGGAGGCAAACAACCTAACAGATACAGAGTTCAAAACAATGTTTATAAGGATTGTCTAGGAACTTAGAAATTCAACAGAGAAAGCAAGTATAAAAAAGGAATAGAAACCATAAAAAAAAAAAGTGAAGAATACAATAACTGAAGTGAAGAATGCACTAGAAGGAATCATCAGCAGATTAGATGAAGCAAAAGATTGAATCAGTGATTTAGAAGACAAGGTAGCAAAAAACACCCAATTGGAACAGCAAAAAGAAAAAAAGAATCCAAAAAAATTGAGGAGAGTTTAAGGGGCCTCTGGGACAACATCAAGTGTAACAATATTTGCCTCATAGGGGTACCAGAAGGAGAAGAGAGAGAGCAGGGAACTGAAAACCTATTTGAAGAAATAATGATGAAAAACTTGCCTAAGCTGGTAAAGGAAATAAAAATACAAGCCCAGAAAGCACAGACAGTCCCCCAAAAGATGAACTCAAACAGGCCCATATCAAGACACATTATAATTAAAATGACAACAGTTAAAGACAAAAAGAGAATCCTAAATGCAGCAAGAGAAAAGCAGTTACCTACAAGGGAGCTCCTATAAGACTGTCAGCTGATTGCGCAACAGAAACTTTGCAGGCTAAAAGGGACTGACACAAAATATTCAAAGTGATGAAAAGCCAAGAATCTACAACCAAGATTACTCTACCCAACAAGGCTGTCATTTAAAATTGAAGGACAGCCGGCCGAGTGGCTCAGTTGGTTAAAAGCTTGCTCAAGAGTTTGAGCTCTTAGCAAGAGTGGTTCGAGTCCTGGCCCGAGCTGAGCTGCCACTAAGCTGCCAATAGGTGGCAGGATGGCACAACCAAAAAAATAAAAAATAAAAATAAAATCGAAGGACAGATAAGGAGCTTCCCAGACAAGAAAAAGCTAAAGGGGTTCATCACCATCAAACCAGTATTATTACAAGGAATGTTAGAGTAACTTTTTTAAGATGGAGAGAAAAAAAAAAATATATATATATATATATATGAATAAAATGACAATAACTACATATCTATCAACAATTGCTTTCAAGGTAAGTTGATTAAATGCTCCAATCAAAAACATTGGGTGGCTGAAAGGATAAGAAAACAAGACCCTTACATATGCTGCCTACAAGAGACTCACCTCAGATGGAAAGAAATGAACAGACTGAAAGTAAAGGGATGGAAAAAGTTATTTCATAAAGATGGAAATGAAAAGAAAAGCTGAGGTAGCAATACTCGTATCAGACATAATAGACTTTATTTTTATTTTTTTTACTTTTTTTTAAAGATTTTATTGGGGAATTGGGGGGAGGGGAACAGCTTTGGGGAATCGGGGAAGGGGAACAGACAGGTAGACAAATGGCTGTTTTTGTTCTTCAATCTAGTTGTGGAGGACATCGCTTTACTGGCCCATGTTGGTATTATCATTGTGCTCTTCCCGGGTGAGGCAATCAGTTGCCGGTCGTTGGTCGGCCGCTCACAGCGGCTCCGGGTAGCTCACACCGGCTACCAGCTGCTCATGCTGGCTGCCAGCCACTCACATAGCTCACGGCAGCCCACTGCAGCCTACGCCATCTCCGGCGACTCACAGCAGCCCAGCTCCAGGTGGAGCTGTTGTTCAGCATCTTAGCTGTGGAGGGCAGTGTCACTGGCCCTCATATGTGGGATCTCAACTGGGGCCCTCTGGCGTCCCAAGCCA
>NW_017732282.1:419537-448827 GCF_001890085.2 Hipposideros armiger | reverse complement strand
ACCCGGGAAGAGCGCAATGATAATACCAACATGGGCCAGTGAAGCGACGTCCTCCACAACTAGACTGAAGAACAAAAGGACAGCAACTTATCTGTCCCTTCCCGGATTCCCCAAAGCTGTTCTCCTCCCCCCAATACCCCAATAAAATCTTTAAAAAACCCCCAAAAACACCTGTAGTAAAAAATATATAAATAATGGCAGTAAAGTAGCTAGACTACATGTACTGGTTTAAATACAGATTGTCAGATTAGATTTAAGAATACTAAAATCAGCTATATGTTTTTTATAAGGGACATATAACACATAACAATAGGAAAAGACTGAAAAGAAAGAAATGGAAGAAACTCTGACAGGTGTTAATGACTAAATTGTGTCCCTCCAAATTCACATGTTGAAGCCCTAGTCAGCAATGTATTTAATGATACAGCCTTTAAAGAGGTAAGTAAGGTTAAATGAGATCATAAGGGTGGGGCCCTATTCCAACATGACTGGTGTCCTTATAAGAGGAACAGACACGAGGGACATGTATGCAAGGAGAAATGGCCATGTGAGGACACAGTGAGAAGACACCATCTCTAAGTCAAGGAGAGAGGCCGCTGAAGAAACCATACCTGCTAACACCTTGATCTTAGACTTTAAGGTTCCAGAACTGTCAGAAAATAACTTGTTATTTAAGCCACCCAGCCTGTGGCATTTGGTTATGGCAGCCCTAGCAGACTAAAACATCAGATAAATACTAACCAAAAGAAAGCTGGTTTTATTATAAATACAGAGAAAATACACTTTGAGGCACAAATATATTCTTAAGGATGGAGAGAGATGCTACATAATGAGAGATGGTTCAATTCATAATTTAAACGTTCATATATATATATATATATATATATGAAACAGATCAGGAGGGGAAAATGGACAAATTCACCACTTTTGGATACTGAGTTGAGCAAACCAAATGTAAAGGACATTTTGGAATTATTTGTGGGAAACTTGAATTTGTTATGAGATTAGGTAAGATAAAAGTGCATTAAAATGGAAAGGAGATTATTGACTAAAATATAGGTTATAAAGAGCTATACATTTTGGCAATTACATACATATGTAAACACACATATACGCACACACACGGATAGAAAAAAGATCCAGAGAACTACTTACTAAAGTTTTTATGTTGATACTCTGATGAGAGTATAATTCTTTTTCTTTTTTTGGCTTGTGTGTATTTTTTAGTTTTATATAATACAAATTGCCTCTATAGTAACAAAATTTCATTAAAAAAATAAACAAACTGAAAAAGAAGCAAGGGCAAGCGGGTATGTTATAGTATGCTGTCCTTCATGAAAAAAGAATATGCATTTACAATTAATTGTATATACGTTTTAAAATCTCTACAATAATAAACAAGAAATTAAGACTAGTGATTAACTATTGGGATGAGGAAAACTAGGAGATGGGAGAAAGGACTTTTTAATAAATAGGAATACATGCTATCTTACATAGTTATTGTGAGCATATAAAACAGCCACTATTTTTAAATGTAATGTATATTATATATATGATTTCAGAAAGTTTAAATATTACACCAAACATCTGTAGGATAGAGGGTCTGGAAAAAATCATCTAACCCAGTGACCTTTTAAATGATGATACTTTGATTTCAATTTCTCCTTTTTCCTGCAAATTAAGAACAAAAGACTACCTAACATGTGTATAAAAATGAATATTAAAGTGATTTTTCTTGCTAGATAAGGAAGTAGTCATCTAGTCTAATTCTCTCACCTATAAACACTAGAAACCACCCTTTGTTAAAGTCACCACTGACCTCCATCCTGCCAAATTGAATGGATGCTTCTCATTTTACCTTCTCAGCAGCATTATCAATGCAGTTAATCAGGCTTTCTTTGAGACATTTCTCCTTGGAGACATGGCTAACGAGGAACGACTCGTCTCCTTTTCCTCCTGTCTGTCCACCCTTAGCTGTAGCTTCTAATATCAAATTCTAAAATTTTCTCAGTCCTCAAAGTGCTCTCATCCATCCCCATGACTTTAAATACTATCAGTACATTGATAGCTCCCAAATTTATATTTCCAGCCCCTAGCTCTACCTTGATCTATTTGAGATCTCTGCTCTACACGCAGCTCAAGCTTAATATAGCCAAAACAGTACTCCTGACTCTCCAACTCTGCTTGACCCCATCCTCATCTCAGCAAATTGTACCCATCCTTCACCCAACTGCTCACACCAGAAATTAGCAGTCAGCCTAATTCCTCTTTTTTCCTCACGCTTTGTATCCGGTCTATCGGCAATTCTTGCTGGCTCATTCAAGTCATGTCCAGAATCTGACAGCAACTTCTTTCCACGTTCACTTCCACGCCCCTGTCCAGGCCACCATCACCCCTCCTCCACCAGCATTATGGCAACAGCCTCCAAACTGGTCTTTCTGCTTGAATTCTTCCTCATCAAGGTCTATTTTCCACACAGCAGCCAGAGTGACTTTTGCAAAACAAAAAACTAGGTCACATCACTCCTTTCCTCAAAACCCTTCAAGGGCTAGCCAAGTTAACCAAGAATAACATTAAACTTCACGAGAACCATGGCCGACATGGTGCTCTAGCCTCAGGCCCTTGCCCACTTCTCAGCTCTCATCTTGTACCTCCCGCCATCAGTCACATCGCTTTTGTCATCCTGACCGGCCTGGAGGTCCTTAAACAGGCCAAATTCATGACTGCCTCCGAGTCTTCGCATAGGTTTTGCCTTTGGAATAGAAAGCGCTCTCCTCCTGAGCTTCTCAGGGATTGTTCCATCTCTTCATTCAGGTCTTGACTCAGATGCCATCTCCCCAGGTGTTTCTTGACCACTTGACCTGAAAGAATCCTACCGTTACCCTCTGTCTCCTTGCCCTGTGTGTGTTTGTCTTCACAGCAGTCAGTACCACCTGAATATATTAGGCATTTATTTGTATCTGTTTATCTGCCTTACATTAGAATGTCTGCTCCAGAATGACAAAAGCCTTATATGTCGCATTCCCAGATACACGCACAGTGCCTAGAACAGGTGCCTGGCACGTAACAAAGGTTGGTGGGGTGAATGGTTTTATAGGTGAGGTAGCTGAGGTGCATACAAAGTCAACCATCCAAGGTCACAGCTACTTTATTCAAGAAATATGTACTGAGGACTTACTATATACCAGACGGGGTGTTTGGAGCTAGATATACAATGAGGAATAAGAAAGATGGGATCCTGTCCTCAAGGACTGTGCTATTGAAATAACTCAGATTCTAGGTCTCATGGCCTACTGCTATTTCTATTACAAACCTCTTTGAAACTTTAAAAGTTTTTTGAAATGGGCAGAGGACCTGAACACACACTTCTCACAAGAAGACATACAAATGGCCAACAGATACATGAAAAGATGCTCAACTTCACTAGCTACTGGGAAATGCAAATCAAAACCACAATGAGATACCACCTCACACCTGTTAGAATGACTATCATCAACAAGATAAGTAATAACAAGTGTTAGAGAGGTTGTGGAAAAAAGGAATCCTCACATACTGCTGGTGGGAATGTAAACTGGTACGAACACTATGAAAAACAGTACAGAGTCATCTCAAAAAATTAAGAATAGAGCTACTATGTGACCCAGCAATGCCTCTTCTGGACATCTACCAGAAAAAATTGAAAACATTATTTGTAAAGATATATGTACCCCTGTGTTCACTGCAGCACTATTCATGGTGGCCAAGACATGGAAGCACCCTAAGTGTCCTTCGATGGATGACTGGATAAAGATGTCATACATATATATAAAAGAATACTACTCAGCCATAAAAAGGATGAAATACTGCCATTTGAAATGCATGGATCAATCTTGAGTATTATGCTCAGAGAAATAAGTCAGATGGAAAAGAACAAGAATCATATGATTTCATTTATTTGTGGGATATAAAACAGAAAAAAACAAATAAACAAACAAAACAAATAAACAAACTCAGAGACACAGACAACAGTATGGTGACCACCAGAGGGGAATAGTGTTAGGAGAAGAATGAAGAGGGCAAAGGGGATCAAATATATAATGATGGAAGGCGACTAGACATTTTTAAAATTGAGGTGTAATATTTTAGCTTCAGGTGTACAAGATATAGTTTCAGGTGTACGCAATAATAATTTAATATCTGTTTATACTGTGAAATGTTCACCACTGTAAGTCTAGTTAACATCTGTCACCATACATAGTTACAGTTTTTTTCCCCTTGTAATGAGCACTTTTAAGATCTACTCTCTTACCAACATCCCAATATAACCTCATTTAAAAATTTTTAGATATATTTACTTAGCCTAGGTGAGCCCTATATAATTTTTACAGCATCATTTATAAGTCTTACATTTTATACCATGTCTTGAACTTCCTAATAAAACAAAGTACCTTAATCAACATTTCTCAGATATTTTCGTGATCTTTGACTCACACAAGAAAAAATTTTTAAGAAAGTTAATGAAGTATATAATTGACCTAATAATATAAAAACATAAAGTGATTTTAAAATCATTTAGTATTAATTAAAATTACTAACTATAAGAAAAAGCCATTTCAGACACTAGAATAAAAACAATACATGGATAAAAGAATATCTAAGCTTTAAATATTTTTTAAAAACATAGTATTAGATAATACATCATATATTGATCATATGGAGAAAGATACGGTCAAGCTTACGATTCTAAATTCTGGTCAGATTTTGCTCATAATCTCACCAACTGGACTTAGAGTAATTTTATTAGCATTGTCCAAGTAGATGCAGACATTACAGCTTTTTAAAGTTTTAAGAAAATATAATTAAAAATGTGTGGATTTAGGGTCACCCAGAATTTAATTAAAAGGCCTATCTATACAAATATACATAAAAATAGAATAGACATACAGTGCCTTCAGGTATTCCTATAATTTTCCTCAGCCTCTGATGGGATTATGTATCTGCTTTTTCTATTACTACTCTTAACAGCTTAACTGTTACACTATTCATAATACATATACCTATAGCATTACTTTCCTCTTCTACTTGTATCTTTGACAATATCTTTCTTATACATCATAGATCTAAATTTTGCTTATTACACAGTTCTAGACATTAAATGTCAGCAGTACATTTTAAAATAAATATGAATAAAAATTAAACTGCTGCTTTTAAAATAACTTCCAATGGCTATATTAACTCAATTTTTAGTGCATGCAAAAATAAGTCAAACTATATGAACTAAGAGTTTATAGCTATGATTAGATTTATGGGATCCTTACGGATATTAAAATTTCTATTAATAGTATAGAGAGCCCTGAAACATAAATACTAAAAGTGATATAAAAAACAAAACATTATATAACAAAAGAGGCTTCACAAATCAATGGAAAGAGTTCAAACAAGAGATTCTGTGTATAGGGAAATTCAGAATAAAACTTCATATTACATAAAGTTACGAATTAAATTTTAGATAAATTTAAGAGTTTAAAGAAGAAAAAAATAGATTAATATTTATCTGATCATCAGATGGGTAAGAAACAGGCAGAAACAAAATGAACTCATCAAATAAAAGAGGAATAAAGTTGGATATGTCAAAAATTATCATAGATGAGGCAAAATTATTATTTGTAGGTGAAAATATTTTATACCTTGAAAACCATAAATGCACTGAGAATTTATTAAAATCAATAAAAGAAGTTAATAAGGTGGCTAACTACAAAATTATACAAAATAACCTTCTTTTGAGAAAATAAAACAAATCCCCATTTTCAATAACACACACACACACACACACACACACACAGCCCAAGATAGACTCTATACATGTGTTTAGATTTACTCAACTTTTCTTTTATGCTAACAATGTATACTTTTCATTTTCTCCATTTAGGTTCTACGTATCTCTTATTAAGCTTTATTCCTAAGTGTTTTCTCTTTTTTTCTTCTTAGTAAATGAAATATACTCTTCAGTGAGCAGAGAAAGATAGAGAGAGGTTCTTTCCTCTGCTATCCATCAGTTTCCTATCCGCCCTAGCAGAAGGGTCATGGTTTAATAGTTCGTTCACTGCCAACTCAGAAGAACAGAAATTATACCTTCCACAGCTCAGGGATTTGCCTCTGCTCAAGAAATTCTAAAAGCCAGCTCTGTACTCTTGTTAAGGGAAGAAAGGCCACAATTGGGGATTAAAAAAACAAAAAAAAAACGTGATTCATAGGGACAATATAACCTGAGGAAGAAAGATGTACTTTTAGAAAATGTGGCTTCCAATGAATTTTCTGAAGAGAATTTTAACATAAGCTAGTAGTTTAGAACAGGAAAAAAAGGGTCTCTGGAACTAAAAACATGATTTCAAATTTTAAAATTGAATAGCCACACCTGAGAACTCTATAGTCTAGAAGTTCAAGAAAAGCAATCTTACAACAAAAGGCAAGACAGAAGATGGAAACTCCTGTCTTGAGAAAAAAGATATGAAACTTTAAAGACCAATTTAAGGAGCACTAACAGTTGACTAAGGAGTTCCAGAAGGAGAAAAGGAAAAATGTAAAAAGTAAAAAAAATAATAGGGCCGGTTGAGTGGCTCGTTAGTTAAGAGTTGGCTTGGAAGTGTGAGCTCTGAGCAGCCCCGCCCCGGTTCGGATCCCACATGAGGACCAGCGACGCTGCGCCCTCTACAGCTAAGATGGTGAACAACAGCTCGACCTGGAGCTGGGCTGCAGCCCCTGCTGCAGTGGGCTGCCATAAGCTACTGTGAGTGGCCGGCAGCCAGCGTGAGAGGCCGGCAGCCGGAATGAGCTGCTGCCCAGTGGCTGGTGACCGATCTGCCTCAGCTGGAAAAGCACAATGATCACAATACCAACATGGGCCAGTGAAGCAATGTCCTCCACAACTAGACTGAAGAACAAAAGGACAGCAACTTGTCTGTTCCCCTTCCCCAATTCCCCAATAAAATCTAAAAAAAAAAAAAAAAGCCTAGGGATTGGAAAAGAAAATTAAAAACCTGTGTGCAGATGGCACAACTGTCTTTGTATAAAATCCCAAAGAAACTACAAAAAAAAAGTAAATAATAAGAATATTTCTAAACACATTAAGAAATGAATATTTAGAACAGGCGACATTGTTTTGTAACAAGGCTTTCTCAATGGAGGAAGCAGCATGTTGACTTACATTATGGCACAAGCTCCTTGTGTTAGAAAACGGAAACAGTTTGCAGACTGGCTACTTTGAATAGTCCTGTTTTATGAACATCAGTTGTTTTTGCCTAACTTCATCCAGTATCTATTTTCATAACAGCATCTTGATTTTGTTTTGGAGAGTCCTCTTTCCCCTACTTTTAATCCTGTGGTTTGGATGGGGCTCCCTTCACTTCTCAGCTCAAGGGATGGGCAAATGACTCAAGCTTAGCGAATCAGAGTGTCACATTATACGTTAGATCAATAAAATCAATCCTAGGCTTTTGTTAGAGTTGCTGGTAATTCTATCCTTCTTAGCACTTGAATTGAGCACTCAAATCTAGATGTATCTGAAAACTATTCTAATTCCTGGAATCATAAATTATATGAGTCAATAAATTTCCTTTTTCCTCCTTCAGCAGGTGGTTCTCAAACTTCAGAGTGCATCGAAATTACTTGAAGGATTTGTTTAAAAAAAAAAAGTTTCTGGGATCCACACCCTGGGAGGAGTCTGTATGAGGCCTAAGCACATTTATTTCTAACAAGATCCCATGTGATGCTAATGCTAGTCTAGGACCACACTTGAGAATAACTACCTTGAACCATTATGAATTGGATCACATTACTTCCACCTGAAAGAGCAGTGACCATTATATCTCCAGTCAGATGAAAAACAATTTAAAAAACCTTGAAGCAAAGTAAAAATTCAAATTTTAAATTATCTAGAAAATAATTAGAAATTCATACCAAAAGCTGTGCAATACAGTTAAGCTTTCCTTAAAGGAATATCTATGGTCTGAAATCCTTATTATTTATAAAAATAAAGACTGAAAATAACCTAGGTATTCAATTTAAGAAAATAAAAAATACATAACAAAATAAACAAAAGATAGAAAACTTTATAGAGGAAAAGATATGAAAGTAAAAAAAATAGAAAATCAATAAAACCACCAGAAAATGTAGATAAAAACTAATAAGGTAAATCCATGAAAAGCCTAAATGGGAAGAGAGAAAATAAAAATGTAAAATGCTAGGGATTATTATAATCCAATTGCATATATGAAAGAGACTAAAAAAATAAGAAAATCTTATTACTACAAATTAGAAAATCTAAAAGAAATAATTTCCCAGCAAAACATACCAAATTTGACCTAACAGGAAGCAAAAAACCTAATATACAAAAGAAGGATCTCAAAATATAATTTTTTAAACTACAAAAGGCAAACAAAGAAAAGGCTTAGGTTTTATTTTAGCTTAGTTCTATCACCTTTTAAAGCTGTGGGTGTATTTTGATCACACTTGTATCAGTAAAATATTTTGAACACCCATCCCAATATATATTTATTTGTTTGTATTTATAAATTAGATACATACTAATATACATTATAAAACAGAAAGTATAAAATATATAAAATATAAATACAAATTGTGAAATATTTTTCCATGTATCCAGAAAATGAATCTATTGTCTTGTCTATCCCCTGGAGTGTAGACTTTCTATTTGGGAAATCACTAGTTTAATTCTCATCTACATTAAATTATTCTACAACACAGTAAGAGAACAGAAAATTCCCTAATAAGTGAAGCTAGAATAACCTGAATAATAAACGATGAGTAAAACACATTAAAAAAGTAAAAAAGTCAAAATTTGTGTATGACAAATAAATATAAAACCGAATACATCAGTATACATGGCTAAGGTTTTTTCCCCCCAAAACATAAGAATGGTTCAACCTCAGAAAATCTATACCTGTGATTCATCTTATTAATAAACTGAAGTAGAAAACTACATAATTATTTTAACAGATGCTGAAAAGACTTTTGATATAATCCAGCAGTCATCCACAATAAAAACTAAGCGAAAGAAAAGAAAAAGGAAGCAATTAAACACGATTATTTACAGGAAAATAGCAAACAGATTAAATTTGAAATATTAAAGCCATTTTCATTAAATCAGAAGAAAAGATGCTTGCTGTACCAGCATTATTCAACACTTTTTAGGAAATTTGAGTCCATTCTATAAGAAAAGAAAATGAAATAAGAGGTGTAACTATTTAAAAAGAGACAAAACTATCTCCCAAACCCACAGCTTTTCTCTATAATATTAATAACCAGTTAAAACACATGGGAAAAAATCATTCACAATAGCATCGAAAGTTAGAATACCTAAGAATAAACATCATCAGAAAGGTATGGATCTATATAAATATCTTACTGAAGGCCACAAAGTTACTTGAAAAAATGGGTCAGCATAGCCCATATGCTTGTCCAATTCCCTTCTCTTCCCTGACTCTCCCAAGTAAACACTATAATGAACTCAGCGTTTACCATGTTTTTATTTTTACCATACATGTAAGTATCCATAGATAATACATAATATCACTTGATGGATTTTAAAAATTAATAAAGATGGAATAATATTGCATGGATTATTCTGCAACTTGCTTTATTATTCAACACTACAGTGGACTTTTCAAAAGCTATCCAAATTGATAAAAGTAACCATAATCTGTTAATGTTAACTCTATACCATCTTGAGAATACACTATAATTTAACCATTCTCTTCTATTTTAGTTCATTAAAAAAAAACCAAACCCAGTAATACTGGTCATAACCCACCAATTAATATTAAAAGCCATTAGTGGGTCCCATCCCACACTTTGAAAAACACTGTTCTGGGAAATCCACCTAGAAGTAGAATCAAAGCTTATGAAAAATTTTGATTCTACCAGATATTGCCACATTGCTCTCTCAAGTGGTTGTATCAGTTTAGAATCCCATCAGAACTGTGTGACAGTCTTAACAATTCTTGATTATGGTCAGACAATCAAATTTCTGCGAATTTGATGGAAGTGAAATAACATCTCATTTAAATTAGTAATGTTGAACATCTTTGTATTTGGTTAGTGAATATTTTTCTGTTTTATAAATTACTGGTTATTTGCTCATTTTTCTATTGGGTTTTTACTTCATCTTCATTTGTAGTCTTTTATATATTTTGGATATTAATTCCTTATCAATTAGACGCATTGCAAATATCTTTTCCCACTCTGCATCTTATTTTCTAACTTTGTTTATATTGCTACTGTTGGAATGTTTTATGTCAATTTGGTTATGGCTGTTAACTATGTTTCCCAGAATCCCTTTTTCTGGATGGTTTTGGGTTACAGTCAGCCAAAAAGAAAACTTGTACATGATTTGGAAGGCAAAAATGAAGCAGAAGCCGTTTCTTGGAGGGTCATGGCGGTCCGACACAGTAATAATCTGCCCAGAAGGTCCCAGCTTGTTCTCGCTGGTGCTCTGAGCCCAGCTTGTGTTCATGACCAGCAGCAACCTGCCACCAGCACTTATGTGCAAACCCAGCGAGGCTGTGGCTACACCGAGGCAGCAGTTTCCATTGACCTCCCCTTTCCAGTTCCCCTGCAAGAGCCAGATGTGGCTGGCTTTTTGGAATTCCCTAAAAGCTCAGATTTATCTATGTAGCCCAGGGCTTCTGACGACTAGTTAGTGACTATTTCTCTAATCCACTGTCTTTTCCCTTCCCCAACAAAGTTGTATCATAAATATTGATATCTGGCCAGAAGAACCCCCACACTTTGGTTTTCATCTACAAAGTTGTGTGATTATTATTGGCCCTATGAACCTCCAAATCAATTTTAGAATCAATCCTGAGAATTCTGAACAGAATTACACTGAATTTATATATTAATTTATGGGGAATTACCTTTTCAAAAATATTGAGACTTGCCATTCATTAACAAAATACTGGGTTGTCGGAAAAGTCATGACATATTTTTTCTAAGTTTTTCATTGCAAAAACGTGTCATGACTTTTCCAACAACCCAATACCTTTTTCCACTTATTTCAGTCTGCTTTTATATGTCTCAATATAAGTTTATCATTTTCTCCATAAGAGTTTTTCATAGTTTGTCAGCTCTATTCCTGGGTACAATGTATGATGTTTTTTTATGTTCCAATTGTAAAATAAACCCTTTTTAAAATTATAGTTTCTAATTGTGAGTTCCTGGGGTATAAGATTGTCCTTACATTCCTGATATTCAGTTGTTCTCAGTTCCATTTCTGTGTACTGAACTTATAAGTAGAAATCTTGTTAATTTCTTCTATTTATTCCAATTATTTCAATAGTATATCTGTAGGTAACCATCAATATAAAATCATATTGCTGCAAATAACGAAGCATTTAGTTTCTTCTTTTCAAATCCTTAGATGTTTTATTTTGTTTTCTTCTCTTATTGCATTGGTAGTACCTCCAGTACTATCAGTAATAAACCCAAGAGGGGACTCTAAATGAGCTACTAAAACTGAGGGGACTAAAAGCAAATACCTAAATCGCAAAACAGAATCTGGAATTAGCACGATAGTAAAAAGCAGAAACTGACTTACTTGCAGTTCCATACAATGGTCCTGTGAAAAAATTGCTAGCCTCAGAGGCTTTTATGTGTGAATGTTCCAAAAATAGTGTAGAATGTAGAATGACTAGTGAGGAGGCAGGCTAGGTATAAAGAGCCTTTGGTTTAAATTTAGCACAGGCAATTAAGCTCCTCTAACTGTGTTCATATCCTGCTTTCCCAATTAATGAGGAGAGCTATGAAATTCAGTTGTCCTTAGTATAAGATTTGTGAAAAACAGAGTTTTAAGAATAATTATAAAATGTATAGATAATATTTTTAGCCTTCACGGAAGGGCATAAGTACATTTTTAGCATATCTAGAGATTTTGAACATTTTCTGTAGCCACTAAGAGTCAACAAATAACTCTCCCTCCCCAAAGGAAGGGAAACACTTGATTTTATTCCTTATTAGTCCCTATACTTAAAATAATTTACAACAGACAAGACTAAACTTAAAGCAAAATTTTAGAGGCCAAAATTCTTAAATTCTTACTTGACTTGTTTAGATTTTCTTTAAAGAAAAGATAATCACAAGAGCAGTTTTCCCCTTTCAAAACATTTTCTAAATTTTAAATCTGTTCTCTGCTGATATCCAAAGGACCTATTCTTTAAAGATAGCCAGCCCTTCCATATGTGAAAATGCATACGTTAACAATATTACTTTATAGGGAAACTTATTATGAATCTGATTTTACAAAAATGAAACCTGCTTTACTTAATTACTACTTCTTACTGGTAAGTGCAAGCAGATTATAATTTATATATTATTATATATTATAACATAAACAAGGCAATCCTATTTACACCAACAAAAAGAAAATCTCTTTATAATTTAAGAATAGTTCAAGCTGTTGCTCTTAATTTATTTTAACCACATTTCAAAAAATTAAAATTTGGGTGTAAACTTACAAACATCTCTCCACAGGCTCTTTAACTTCATCAGAACAGAATTGACTTGTGCTTCTTCATTAACGGAGAATAAAGAAAGGCTAGCTAGTGGCTGCTAATAACTTTGTAATTCCCTGGATTATTAGTTGGGTTTAGGGCATAGCACTCATATTTCAGTGGAGGGATTTAGCAATATAAATATGGAAAATTTCTGTTGATTAGTCTTCATTTCGACCAGACCTTATTCTATTCATACAGGAACAGAATGGACATCACAGCAGATTTAAACATGAGAATTTACATTTCTAGAGTTTAAAAGTGAAACTCTATGTCACATGTTCATTAAAAAATATACATACTTATTATTAAAGGGTAAATTCATTTCCTTTTGTGCAGTAATCTCACAGTTAAAAAAACATTACCCAATTCTCATAATCCCTTGTATGGAAATCATACAATAAATATTTGATCTAATTTTCACGAAGACTATAGTCTAAAGGATGAAAGCTATAAAAAGTTATCTTTTAAACCCACAATTTCTACTTGAAATATTATTAGAGTTTCTTTTGGGACATTATTTTTTTTCTACAGGCATTATTTTACTATTTATTATGATTAGAATAAAACAGCAATCAGAAAATCAACCTAAAATTGTGATTATTTGCCACTTGGCTTTTGACCGTTCCCATCAGGCATCTTGGGAGACCTATGCAGCACCAAATGAAGCTCAGCCCCACACAATGTCTTGCGGAGGGTGATGAGAATGGCACATTGTCTGCTGGGTCTGCACAGAGGTCACAGCAGGGAGAGCATCTGCTAAGATAATGTGAATGAAGGAAACAACTATAATTGCCTCATTAAGAGATCTCTGGCCAAATAATCACAAGAAGAAAGGACCTGGAAAACCACTCTAAAATTAAATCTATAATAAGGTAAATTTGAGGTAGAATAAAAAAATGCAAAAGAATTAAGGAGACTTGGGTATTCTACTGGTCTTACTAATTTCCTAAGTCACTGTATGGATGAATGGAAACTTGGATGCAACAGTTCAGTTATTCAACTCCAGCCCTTGCCAGTCATTAGTAGGAAGCAGAAGATGCAAATTCACAGCTGTCCAAGACACAAACAAATGTACAATAAAGGATGCTGGGGAATTGCTTACAAGGGACCAAAAACAGGAACTAAGAAGGGATGTCTATGGGTCTACATTGTGGAATTACAATGAAAAGCATATACTTAAAGGCATAAAAAAACATCTTAAGAGGAAAAGAGGTAAAATTTAAGAGAGCAAAGTCTCAAAGGCAAAGGAGAAAAAAAAATTATTCCTTGTCTGATCAACTTTCTTCTATTTTCTACCTCTACCTTTTAAAAATAGATTTTTCTTAAAAATACAGACTGACAACTAAATCCTCAGTCACTTTAAATATAACAGTCAATATAAGTATTATATATTTTATTCAATATTGTTGATAAATTATTTCATAGTAAAAGCTAACGTATATGTTTTCCCAATTTAAATTTAAATTACGTATCCAAACTGGACACAAGACTAAAAAATGTATTAAAACTGTGACAAATCATTTTTGCATATCCCGATATTTTGAAGTTAAGCTTTATGAACTTAAGTCATGTTATACAGTTAAAATTTATTATTGCATAAATATAATCTTAAAGTAAATTATGGTTACTAAATTTTTCTGGTTCCAACAAACAGTAAAATTAGCTTGTTACACCCATAAGCCAGGTTTAAAATAAGCAAACTATTTGATGACTTTGATGTTTTGCACCCAAAATGTGCTGGCTAATTTTTCCATTCCATTTACCATTCCGGTCTTTAAACTGCCTTAATCTCCTGCCCTCAGATGTTGACCTTGTAAGAATAGGGGTCATAGGTCAGAACAGACAGACCTCAAAGGATCTGGACTATCAATTCATGCCTGAGAGATTTCTTTTCCACAATAGGAACCTACTAAACAGCAAATTCCTAAATCTAATCACACAAGTATCAGGGTGAAACAATTATTTATTGGAATTTGTTGCTTTACATTTTCAAACATCTAGCACTGAAAGAACATTTTCCTTTTTCTTTTGGGAGCAGGTTCTGGCATATAATAAATATGAAAATAAAATAATTGAAAGAAGTTTTAATGTAAAATAGATATCATTAATACAGTGACATCATAAGCCTAAGTATAAATTTATTATTTTAAAAAATGCTATGTAGATTTTTAAAAATATATAAATATAGCACTAGAATTCCTAACTATAAAGTACCTGGAAAACTTCAAATTATACCACAGAGATGAGTGAAAGAGGTTCTACTGCTGTAGAGGTGGGTGGGAGAGGAGTAGAGGGAGGGTTATCACACGTTAGTTTTGAGCTCACTTGCTCTAAAGGTAAACGAGGGCATTGAATAAATATTGTTAAATAAACAAATGAAAATATGCAATCCTTCAATAAGAAAAGCCTAAATAGATAAAAACAAAAACAGTATCTCATGGCTTCCAAAACCTTTTTGCAAATTTAAAGAATCTGAAACCACAAAATTATTGTCCTGTAAAAATAAATTTACTATCATACATCTTCACTTTTATTTTTTAAACACTCAATTTAAAATTAGTGTTTCTGAGCTGAAAATAAATTAGACATATATAGGGAGATTCTGTTTATGTTCACCTTGGTCTTTCTGACTATAAACAGTAAACATATCATAAGGTACCATTATGATACCATTGTAATACTATATTATAGGAATGTTAAATTTCATAATTAGTTTTTAAGTCTAAATGAAAGGCATCTTAAAAATGATAAAGTAATATCTTTCTAATATATCAAGTGAAAGGAATTTCCTACACTTCCACACCAAAAGCACTAATACTGAACCACATAACAATTACCTTTCTTTCTAAACAAAATATTTAAAACTTCTACTCATGTAGAAAATCAAAAAGCTTACTCATGTGCTAATGCAGTGATGCAAATAAAGTATTGCCTGAAACAGAACGAAAGCCGTAAAAAAACGGTGGCATTATTTTCTAAGTTATTTTAAAAATCTCAAGTCAACATTGTTGAAAGGGAACTTGCATTATTATGAATAGCACTACTTGGACTGAGGTTGGGTCAAAAGATGTGGAAGGTTAAGGAGAACAATGGAGATAGTCACTACCCAAGAAAAAAATTAGAATGAAAAAGGAGGTAAAAAAAGAAACTATAAACAATAAAAAAATGAAGCTATATGTATACATTCAATATATATACATCTACCATGTATGCATACACTTCAAATGTTTTTTAAAATTGTGTATTTTTATTCATTAATTATTAAGGATTAAAGTAATTTAACCTACATAAAAATATTTCCAAACCAATTGTTTCAGTCCACATCCTTTTTATAATTCTGTTAATCAAAATTAAAATTTTATTATAAAACATTTAACTCTGTAAGCTGAAAATCAACAGTGGCAAACAAATAATCATTATATTATCTTCCCCCACAATTTCCTTATGTTAAAAGTTACTTTTTTTTCCTCACAGTAAATTGTGGCTTCTTAAAGAATAAAAATGTAACACGTGTAGGCCAGTTTTTGAGATGAAATACAAAGTTTTAAAATTTTTAACTAACAAAAACCTTCATTTTACCATAAATAGAGCTTTATAGGGGTCAGTCAATATCTTTACTCTTTGATAACAAACACAAGAAAACTAAACAGCAAAAATAAATCCAAAATTATTTCATTTGAAATTTTAAGAAAACATTTTTAATGTGGACAATTTAAAATAAAACAAGATAACACTGCTACTGGGTAACTGGACACTAGTACCGGGACACTAAATGCAGTACAATTTTAAGACAGAATGAAACAATTATCCCACTTTCTTTTGTAAATAGTTTACTCAAAATTAAGGTAGAATCTTTAAAATTATTTTATATTTCTTGCCACAAAGACATGTCTTCACAAAATGTGATTCTATCACATATAAGAATATTAGAATTGAACAAACAAGTTCTCTTGGGTGATGGAACCAAATTTTGAATTTGTTAAATATTTTAATGGCATGTAATAAAAACTTTAAAGTTTTAATTTTTTAACTCAAAATGACAGATTAAACTTTCTCATTTAAAATGATTTCAAGAGAAAAGATTTCCTTTTCAAGAGATGACATTTGAACAATCCACATTATTCATAGGCAAAAAAAAAAAATGAACCTCAACTAAAACCTCAAATCTTATGTACAAAAGAAAACTCTAAATGGGTTGTAGATGTAAATGTAAAATGTAAAGCTATAAAACTACAAGAAGAAAACATGGGAGGGAAAATCTTTGTGATCTGGTATTAAGCAAAGATTTCTTAAACAAGACATCACGTAAACATAACACAAAATAAAAGATAAATAAATGTCTTTATCAAAATTTTAAATTTTTTCCCTGTGAGAGATGTTTATAAGATAAGAAACACAAGCTACAAATTTGGAAAAAAATATTTGCAAATAATATATCTAAAAAAGGGCTTTTATCGGACTGGCCGAGTGGCTCAGTTGGTTAAGAGCAGGAGCTCTGAGCAACAGGACCACCAGTTCAATTCCCACATGGGTCAGTGAACTGCGCCCGAGCTGAGCTGCCACTGAGCTGCCAACAGGTAGCAGGATGGCTCAGCTGGTGAGAGCATGTGCTCCTAACAACAAGGTAGCCAGTTTGACTCCTGCATGGGATGGTGGGCTATGCCCACCCACAACTAAGATTGAACACAGCACCTTGAACTGAACTGCCCTGAGCTGCTGATGGGCGGCCAGATGGCTACTGGACTTGGAGCCGAGCTAGCTGCGCCCTCCACAACTAAGATTGAAGGACAACAACTTGACTGTTCCCCTTCCCCAATTCTCTAACACTGTTCCCCTTCCCGAATTTCCCAATTAAATATTTTTTAAAAAAAGGACTTTTATCCACAATTTATATAAAGAGCTCTCAAAATGCAAATCAAGTAAAAAAGGGGCAAAAGGTATGAATAGATATTTTACCAAAGAGGATAAAAGGATGGCACAAAAACATAAAAAGAAGCTCAATAGAAGTAGCCACTAGGGAAATGAAAATTAAAACTATGATGAGATATCACTACACACCTATTAGAATGGTTAAAATAAAAAATGCTGTCAATACCAAATGCTGGCAAAGATGCAGAACAATTAGAACTCACATATGTTGTTGGCAAGAGTTCAAAATAGTACAATTACTCTGGAAAATTTTGGCAGCTTCTTATAAATTTAAACATATACCTAATGGCCACATTATCTATCAATCCCACTCTGAGATAAATGACAACATGTCACATGAAAACAGGTACACAAATGTTTGTAGCAGCTCTATTCATAACTGTCAAACTGGAAATACCCAAATGCCCTTCAACAGATAAATAGATAAACTGTGTTATATCCATATAGTGGAATATTGCTAATCAATCAAAAGGAATAAACTACTGATACACTCAAAAGGTTGCTTGAATGTCAAACCCATATGCTGAGTTAAAAAAAGCAATCTTCAAAAAGTTACAAATAAACAGCCCAAAGTTAGAAGAAAATAACAAAGGTCAGAGAAGAAAGAAATGAAATAGAGACTAAAAAGACAGTAGAAAATATCAAAGAAGCTAAAAACTCGTACTGTGAAAAGAGAAAGAAAATAGACAAACCTTTAACTAGACTTACCAAGAAAAAAAAGATAGGATTGAAATTAATAAAATTAGAAACAAAAGAGACATTACAACTGATACAACAGAAATACAAAGAATCATAACAACTACTATGAATATTTACACACCAAATTGGACAACCTAGAACAAACAAATAAATGCATAAAAACATAAAATCTATCAACCTATCATGAAGAAATGAAAATCTGAACATATCAATTACTAGTAAGGACATTGAATCAGTAATAAAAAACCTCTCAACAAAGTCCAGCACCACATGGCTTCATTGGTGAATTCTACCAAAAACTTAAAGAATTAATACCAATCCTTCTCAAACTTATTTTAGGAGGCCAGAAAACCCTGATACCAAAACCAGCAAGGATATGACAAGAAAAGAAAATTATAGGTCCCTAATGAACATAGATGCAAAATTCTCAACAAAATATTCGCAAACTAAATTCAACAATACAGTAAAAGGATCATACACCATGATTATGTGGGATTGATTCCAGGGATACACAATGGTTCAACATCCGCAAACAATCAATATGATATATACCACATTAACAAAATGAAGGATAAAATCATATGGTCATCTCAACAGATGCAGAAAAAGCTTTTGACAAAATTTAACATCCATTTATGATAAGAACTCTCAATAAAGTGGAAATAGAGGGAACATACCTCAACATAATAAGGACCATATATGACAAGCCCACAGCTATCATCATACAAAAGGTTTCAGTTTTTTTCTGTAAGGTCAGGAACAAGACAAAAATGCCCACTCTCCTCACTTCTATTCAACATAGTCTTAGCCAGAACAGTTATGCAAGAAAAAGGAATAAAAGTCATCCAAATTATAAAGGAAGAAGTAAAACTATCCCTATTTGCAAATGACATAATATTATATATAGAAACCTCCAAAGACTCGACCAAAACATTGTTAGAATAAATAAATTCAGTAAAGTTGCAGGATACAAAATCAATACACAAAAACAATTTGGTTTCTATACACTAACAACAAACTATCAAAAAGAGAAATTAAGAAAATGATCCCATTTACAACTGAATCAAAAAGAGTAAAATACCAGGGCCGGCTGAGTGGCTCAGTTGGTTAAGGAGCTCACTCAAGAATGCGAGCTCTGAGCAACAGGGTTGACGGTTCGATTCCCGGCCCAAGCTTAGCAGCTGCTGAGCTGCCAACAGGTACAGGATGGCTCAGCTAAATAAATAAATAAATAAAATACCTAGGAAAAAATTTAACAAAGAGGTGAAAGATCCGTACACTGAAAACTATAAGACACTGTTGGGTAAAATGGAAGAAAACACAAATAAATGGAAAGATATTCCATGCTCATGGACTGAGTGATTATTATTAAATGTCCATGTCACCAAAAGTGATCTACAGAGTCAATGCAATTCCTATCAAAATTCTAATAGCATTTTTCACAGAAATAATACAAATGATCCCAAAGTTTTTATGGAACCACAAAAGACCACAAATATCCAAAGCAATCTTGAGAAAGAACAAAGCTGGAGGCACCACACTCCTCGATTTCAAACTGTATGACAAACCGAGAGTAATCAAAACAATATGGTATTGACATAAAAACAGACACACAGATCAGGAGAACAGAATACAGAGCTCAGAAATAAACGCACACACATAAGGTCAATTAATTTATGACAAAGGAGCCAAAAATATACAACGCAGAAAGGATAGTCTCTTCAATAAATGATGTTGGAAAACTCTATAGCAACAGGCAAAAGAATTAAACTGTACCATTATCTTACACCATATACAAAAACCAACTCAAAATGGATTAAAGACTTGAATGTCCCTGAAACCATAAAACTCCTATAATTTGAAAAAAGGAGCAAGCTCCTTGACATCAGTTTGGCAATGCTTTTTTTGGATTTGACATCTAAAGTAAAGACAACAAAAGCAAAAATAAACAAATGAAACTGTATCAAACTAAAAACCTTCTGCATAGCAAAGTAAACCGTTAACAAAATGAAAAGGCAACCTACAGAATGTGAGAAAATATTTACAAATCATATGAGTTAGTATTCAATATATATAAGGAATTCATACAACTCAATTACAACAAAAACAATCAGATTAGAAAATGAGCAGAAGACATTTTTCCAAAGACATACAAAGGGCCAACAGAGATGTGAAAAGGTGGTCAACAGCACGATTTGTCAGGGAAATGCAAATCAAAACCACAATGAGATATCACCTCACACCTGTTAGAATGGCTATTAGCAAAAAGAGAAGAGACAGCAAGTGTTGCTGAGGATGTGGAGAAAAGGAAACACTTGCACACTGTTGGCAGAAGGGAAGGAAGGCCACATCCACAAAACAGCTTCTCTTGTCACTGCTGCTTATTATTTTTACTTGTCTTGCATTTCCTGTATTTATCACAGGTTTTGTTTAACAGCTTCCTAAGTATTTGGGGAGTTTATCTTGCCATCCTCACCCTCCTGTTTCTCTGCACCCACCTGTCCCTTTGTGGGTAGGAATGTAAATTGGTGCAGCCTCTATGGAAAATAGTATGGAGGTTCCTCAAAAAATTAAAAATAGAATTACCATACGATCCATCAATTCTACTTCTGGGTACATACCCAAAGGAAAGAAAATCATTATCTCAAAGAGATATCTGCACCACCATGTTCACTGTAGCATTATTTACAAAAGCCAAGATGGAAACAACCTAAGTATCCATTGATGAATGTTTTGATTTGAAAAACATAGCCACAAGAGATAAGTATTGGACAACTGGGGAAATTTTAATATGGACTGCGTATTAGATGCTATTAAGGAAGTACTGTTTATTTTAAGAGGAATTATAAGGCATGATATTACAGTGCTATGGCATCTGTAATATATTTTAAAACTCTGAAGTTTATATAAAAATGTTTGTAATTACTGAAATATATGAAGTGGGTATACATGAATGTTGACTGTATAATTTCTTTCTACTTTTCATAATATTTCTTAATGTTTTCATAATAAAAAGTAAAAATAAAATAAAATGGACATAATGAGATTAATCACAAAGTATTAGGGCAAAATAGTATAACTGAAATTAATCCAAAACTTGGTTCTTTGAAATACAATAAAATACCTAATCAAGGAAAAAAAGGCACTGGGAAATAACTAGAAAATCCATATTTTAAGGTATTTTCAGGGTATGTAATATAATTATGCTAATAAACATGAAAATCTAGATCAAAGCATAACTTTATTCCCATTGCTAAAATTCTCAAGAAGTAGACACAGTTAATTACCCTGGAAGAAATCAAGAAGTTATCAAAGATCTTTCTGAAGCATTTCAGAAGCAAATCATTGTCCTGGTAACTGTTCCAGACATCAGTTGACATGGTCACATCTTGTTTTCTCATTGTTTCAGTTTCTATACAGGAGTTTCCATACTTATTTGAATATTTTATTGCAGTTTGTCTCTCATTTTATAAAACCAAGTGGCACATGGAAAATTGGAATAGCTAACCCTATTGACAAAAATTATGGGATCCCAAACTTAAAAGAAAGTTCTAATTCATTAGATACCAAATGTGTCAAAGCTTTAATCATAGTAAAATACACAATAAACGTAAGCAGAGGGAACAGTTATTCACCCTCTGGACACTACCACCTTCTATCTTATGAGATTATTCCTTTTAGTACCCCAACTATAAGAATTATTGGACACCATGAGCCTGCCACTATTATAGTGTTTTTAGTCCATACCCAGTTTGTAATCTACGATCCATCATTACAATTGCTCCCTCAGTGCCTTTGCTTCTCTCTCCTTGTCATTCTTAACTAAAGGAGCCCCGACTTCTAGTTAAATTCATCTTTCTGCCGATTTCACAGCTATAGCCATGAAGCCAACAATGCCTGGAGTACCACACAATCATACTGACTGACTTTACTTTAAATTCATGTCCAAATTATTTTGTTTTTTGGAATTCTACCTTTTTTCCACAATGTCCTCTCTTTTATTTTCCTATTTTATATCTTCTGCTTCCTTCTTAACTCCAAACCTTCTCTTCTCCCATCATTCTCAGTTGATGAATTTGCTTCAAATTTCACTAGGAAAACTGCATAAAAAGGTGAGAAATCTCACTTTACCCCCTCTTAGTATCTACCTACCCACCTGTGTCTGTACCCGTGTGCTGTACCTTACCTCCAATTTTAAAGAATGTACTACCATCTGTACCCACATGGCTAGCTCTCCTAGTTGTGCTTTAAATCCTGATCCTCTTTCCCACTCAAGAACATCACTCCATCAATTGTCCTCCTCTCTCCTGCATGTTCAATCTTTTCTCTTCTCCTAGACCACTCCCATCAACACAAAACCATGCTAAGCTTTCTTCTTCTCAGCTCCTGCTTCATTTATAGGAAAAGTTCTCAAAAAACTGTCTATACTTGCTGTCTCTACTTCTCCTTGCCTTCTCTGCTGAACACAACCCGCTTGGGCAGTCATTTCCACCTGTCCTCTGAATCTGATCTAGTCAACTTCACTGATGACTTCCCGTGTTGCTAAAATTGTCAAATCTAGTGGACAATTATTTACTCATCTCACCATCAGCACCATGTATCACACCTGGTACTCTCATTCTTGACATACTTCTTTTCTTGACTTCTGAGTCAAAACCCTCTCTTGAATCTCCTCCTTACTTATTGACCTTGGCTATTTATTCCTCCTACTCTTCCTGATCCCTAAACGATGGAGTGCCTCAGGGCCCAGTCCTCTTCTCTTCACTGTGTATACTCACTCTGACGGTAATCTCGCTCCATCTTATGGCTGTAAGTATCATCTTTTTGCTGAATACTGCCAATTTTCTTTCTTTTTTAAAAAAAATCTCTAGCCCTGGAACTCCGTACTCACGCATCTATTTGCCTAATCTACATCTCCACTTGGATGTCTATTATGTATATCCAGCTGACTAAGTCTGGAGCCATACTTCTGATTTCCTGCTCCTTTTCCCTAGTTTTCTTCATCTCAGTAAATGGTCCCTCCATTTTCCTGGTTGCTCGGGCCAAACAAACCTCGTAGTCATCCTAACACTTCACTTTCCTCACAGTCCATATCTGTATCCATCTGGAAATCCTGCTGTCTCTATCTTCAAAACGTATCAGGATTTTCGCTCACCACCTCTACTACCATCCTCATCTGAACCACCATTGTATTTTCCTGTATTACTGGAACTGCCTCCTTAGTGGTCTTTAAACGTTAGTCCTAGCCCCTCCACTTTGTGTTGTCATCACAGCTGCCAGAATGATACTTTAAAGAGGAAAGCAGATCATGATATATTTCAAAGTCGAATCTTGCAGTGACTTCCCATTTTATCCCAAATCAAAATTACAATGGCTGACAAACTGCTACATAAAGGGATGTCTGGCTACCTTACTTCTTCACTCTCAGCATCCATGGCTCTCCCTTTCGCAATGGTTCTAATCCAGCACACAGTTTTTGAGCCAGAACTATATTGTTCAATATTTTATGTAAAAGACACGGAAAATATTTTTTTTTAATTTTTACTTATTTTGTTTTATTTTACTTTGCTTTACTTATATGTATACATGTATATACTATCTCTCTCTTTGGGAGCAGAAAAACCACTTTGCTAGGTAAGTGTAACATTTCACTTTCACACATTTTCATGGTCTTTATTTTATACAAAATGAGCTCCTAAAAATGTAGATGAAAACTGAATTTATTCTCTTACTGATGGCTTTTCAAACCAGTGTGAAAATTGACTAGGCAATAAATGCTGCAGAGACAACTAGCTAGCAATTTGGATAGAAAAGAAAAGCTAGATCCTTATAGCCCTCTCTTCAAAAAACAAATTATATACAAAGAGAAGAGATAGTTAAAGGTAAAAGATAAGTTAATAAAAATTATGTAAGAAAATTTAGGTGAATATAGTATATTTTTAATTTGGTAGTTTAGAAAGCCAGATACCTATCAAGTCAGATAGCAGTAAGGAAACAGTAACAGCCTTGTCTGAATAAAAATTCAGAAACTTCAACGCTATTTAAAAAAAAGTCACTATAACTAAAGCGAAAATATATTTTACAAGCTGAAAAATATATTTCTTATCTATTCCAGACAAGGTTAACATTGTAAACATACAATAACAAACTTGTAAATCAATAATAGCAAATGAACATCTACATCTCAATAGAAAACTGAGCAAAGGATAAGAAATATACAATTGATAGGACAAAAGATAAAAATATAAAAATATATTTAACCTCTAATCAAAGAATGCAGAGAAAAAAAAAATCAACTGCGCCTCTTAACTTAATAATGTCTTTAAAAACATGACATCATTCAATGAGCAGTCTCACTTTTGGAGGGGTTGTATATTATTGGCCTTAATCATTTGTGGAGAGCAGTTTGGAAATAGGTATCAAAATCTGTAAATTGCATAGTTTTTGATCCAGATTTTTCATTAGTAGGTACTGATCCTAAGGTTATAATCAGATAATTTTTCAAAATTATACACATAAGGATTCCACTGTAGTGTTATTGATAAATTTAAAATACTGGAACTAACCTAAATATCCATCAACATAGTAATGTTAAATTAAACTGTGATACAGTCACACTGCGGGAATTTATGTAGGTGTTAAGGACTGACATGAAATGCTCCATGATATACTGTTCAGTGAAAAAGAAATGCAAGTTTTAAAAAATTACATAGATAGTATGATTCCTACTTCAGTTAGGATTTTAAGTGATTTTTTTTCCTGACTTCTTTATACTTTTTGTATTATTTAAATTTTCTCTATATGAGTTATCTTTCAAAACCAGACAAAACAATAAGTGTATTTTCATTTGAAAAAAAACCAGGTGCAGTGCTTGGATGCAAAGACAGGCACTTCTGTCTTTTGGAAACTCCAACCACATTTGTGGTCTCACAACAGTCTGGTGAAAATGGTAGTGAGGGCACTACTGAGTGCTCACTGCTGAGTGCTAGGTTCAGTGTATTCTGCAGATAGTTCAAATTGCAAGACAGCCTATGTTCTTGATAAATTCTATTTAGTTACACAGTAGTGGCATTTTATTTTATTTTGGCTAGATTATATAAAGTCTGATAACATAATAAAAATGTAAATACATTTTCAAGTCTTTTCCAAATACAATACACTCATAAACTAACAAAGCAAAACGGTTACCTACCTATCTCCCTTTGGTTTTCTTTTTTGTAGTGTCTTCCCTTTGGGTCTTCTTTCACTTCCTAAACAGGGGCTCCCACCAGGTCCTGTTACCCGTATTGATTCAAGGCCTTTGGAAGATTTTTTAAATGTGAATTCCACTGGTTCTCCTTCTTTTAGGCTTCTAAATCCTTCCATGAATAATTTGCTCTGTAAAGAACAGGGGAGGGATGGGGAGAGAAAGAGTGATCATGATTATCAATGCTTTATAAATTATCTCTATAAATTTAAGATTAACACAGCAAGATATTCTGTTATCCATTACAAAGTATAAAGTCTTGTTTTAAAATAGAATTTATACCATTTTAAAGTTTCCTGTTACAATGCTGGAAATGACAGAATAAACTAATACCATTTTTAAAGGCAATTTGGTAATATTTACAAATTTTTAAATGTGCATATTCTTAGACCCAGTGATTCCACTCCAAGGACTCTCTTACAGACATACTCACACAAAGGTTAAAAAAAAAAAGACCTGTATCAAAATTTTCCACTGGTAAAAAATTACAACTACCCTAATGTCCAATGGGAAACTGATTAAATAAATTACAGTAGAGCTATTGAATGTAATATTATTGAGCCATTAAAAGAAGATGTATATGTATTAATGTGGGAAGATAAACATGTAATGTTGTTGATTAAAAAAATTAAGGTCAAAGCAGAGTGTGTTTACCATAAGGCCATCTACGTCAAGAAGTTTTTAAAAGATATATGTTTATCTACGTAGAGATGGGTTCTGGAACAACAGAAAACAAATCATAAACAGTTATTTTCTTTAGTCCTTTTCTGGGAAAGTAGGGAAACTTTTTGATATATACATGATTGTACTATCTGGACATTTTATAATTTGAAAGCAAACAGATTTTTACAATTGGAAAGAGGGTTGATTTTTGGGAAAAAAAAATTTCCTGTAAGTGTAAAAGTGTAACCTTGTTTACAAATATGAATTGGCTCTTTCAATCATACTCTTTTTGTCAAAGTCATTGTGCAAATTCAAAATCTACTAAAAATAACTGTCATTAATTCTATTTTTCTTCAAACCCACTTGTGTATATTTTACATATCTAATTTAGAATACATATAGTTTTTAAAAGACCTTTCTGAATTTGGGAACAAAAGGAAGCAAAACTAAATATGGCAGAAGACCTTGGTTCAAGTTCAGTTCTTTAAGTAAATAGCGATGCAGCTTTCAGTGAGCCATTTTACCTCTTTTCTATTTATCTGTAAATTCAAGGGATTTGAGTTTCCCCACATATATTCTGAGGAACAATGGTTCCCAAAACAGGCCCCATGAAGAATGATTTTGTGGTCATTTAAGTTTGTGAAATGCTAATACAGTATATTGTTTCTCCTTAGTGGTCCTATTAACATATTGAAGTTTCTAGTCCTACCCACTTCCCTCCTCCCCACCTCTACCCATTGAAATAAAAATCTAGTTTAACTGTGTTTAACCTAGCAATTTCCCAACATAACTGATGCCAGAGTCCTTTCTTTATAAGCACAGGTGACTATTATACTTAGGAAAATACTGAACCAGAAAACTTTCATCCCTCCCAAGTCCATTATTCAAAAGGCAGTTAAATAATTACATATAACCACATCATTACATGGAACAAATAAAAACAACACTTCGAAATTCAATACACAAAAGGAGACTATTCATTGTGAAAGTAATGATACATGAAAACAGGGTTTTTAACCTGTTTCTAGTGAAGGTCTTCTGACACTGCTAGATCCTTTATGAGGAAGTCTGCAACTGGCTCACATTTTCCTGCTGTCTGATGCTATGTAGAAATCAGAAGGGGGAAAAAAAATCACAACTGCCTACACTCTTTAAAATAAAAAAAAAACTGTTTTTAAAGCTTTTTTTCCTTAACATTTCCAAATCTTCTATTTTTTTTTACTCCTGCGTTTTCTCCTCACTAATTATAAATAGTTCTTTTGCTTTCATTCTTTTTCTCACTTCCCACTCAAGAAAGTGCATATTATCAAATGAGATGAAGTGGAGCATAGGTCAACTACTGCAATTAAGAGAACGGACAAAGTTTTAATTAGAACTATAATATGTTCATGTTTTGTTTCTGTAGTAAAAACTCCATCACTTATTTATTTCCTCTTAGTTCCTAGTGTCCATGTACATTTTCACCAACTTAATTTGATTTCATTTTCCACCTTTACAATTTACGATAGGTATCATTTATAAACAAACTTTTGATTGACAATTTGCATTTGGACCTTTCAAATCTAAAGTAAATTTCTGGCTCTTATGGACCACTAAGTCCTGCATATTTTTCATGATATTTTGAAAGAATACTTTTAAAAAATTCTGTCATATACTCAGAATTAGTATATAAGGCAATTTTGGTTCATAATACTTTCTAAAAATAATAATATCCCTAAGAAACTATAGTGGCATTGCAAGAAAAAGACATTTCACATAGAATATTCTATCTTTGCTCTTATGTCAAAAACTGCTGCTATACAGGTGGGAAAGATTTGTTGAAATATGGGGAATTAGCTCATTATATTTCTTCACAAAAATCCCCTTCTCTCTTTGCTTTGACAATTTTTATTAAAGGTGCCTCCATTTTTCTGGTCAAGCTGGTTCTAATCCTTAGTTCTACCCAAACCACTTATTGAATCTGTGCATTTTATCTTCCTAATTTCTTTCATCTGCCCCAACCATTTCACTGGATTACTACTGCCCTACTTCAGGTCCCAACTATCTCCTACTTGGATAAGTATAATAGTTTCTTCACTGATATTTTGGCATCAAGTCTCTTCCCTATGCCATAGTGTCTTCCATGCCTGCATATTCTCTCTTAATTAAGCTTAGCCGGTTAGTCTCCTGTCTCAAAGATCTACAATATCTCTCTTAGGTAGTAGGTGAGAACATTCATATTTCAAGGCAAATAATGTGAGGCCTTTCTCTAAAAAGATGGAAGAAAATATCTGGGCAACTGGTGAAATACTGGATCCGACACACAAACCCCTCTTCATTCTAAGAACTAGGGTTCCTTGTTACAAGAGCTGGCTTCCTACCCGCTCAACCTTAAATCATTCCTATCTCTCACTCTTACCCCTCATTCATACATCTGAAAGGTCAACTAAGAATGTCAAAACATGTAGCATAATGAAGAAAGGTCAAGATAAATGAGAAAACAAAAGAAATTTCATATACCATCCAAGTAGTATCTCCAGAGATATTTGAGACAGTATGACATCAATAAAACAAGAAAAAAAAATAACCAGAGAATTTAAAAACCACCCTAGGAAAGTTAAAAATGACTGCTGAAATTAAATGAGCTGGAAATAAAAGATTAGAAAATATCTCAGGACACAGAATAAATAGACCGCCCCAAAATGAAATACATGAGAGAAAAGTACAGAGGATGAATCCAAAAGAACAAATATTCAACTGGAACTAGTATTCCTGGGAGAGTGACTACAGAAGATGGAGGAAGAGAAAGTACGAAATGAATACTATAAGAATTATGTCTCAAAGCTAAAGGGAATACCAAGGAGAGGCCTATACTGGGTGGAAGCAGTATGGAAGCTTCTAGACATGAGGTACATTATTGTGTGCATGAAGAAAGTGTAGCTGGCCGAGTGGCGCGATGGTTAAGAACTGGTTTGGGACACCAGAGGGTCCCAGTTCGGATCCCAATTATGAGGGCCAGTGACACTGCCCTCCACAGCCATGATGCTGAACAACAGCTCAACCTGGAGCTGGGATGCCCGTGAGTCGCCGGCGGTGGCGTTGGCTGCATCCCCTGTGGCGGTGGGTTGCCATGGGCTACAGTATGTAGCCAGAAGCCAGCGTGAGCGGCCAGCAGCCGCAGTGAGCGGCCATCCAGAAGCCGGCGACTGATCTGCCTCACCCGGGA
>NW_017732282.1:326728-418817 GCF_001890085.2 Hipposideros armiger | reverse complement strand
GCGCAATGATGGTGCCAACTTGGGCCAGTGAAGCAACGTCCTCCACAACTAGACTGAAGAACAAAAGGATAGCAACTTGTCTGCTCCCCTTCCCCTAATTCCCCAATAAAAAATCTTAAAAAAAAAAAAAAAAAAGAGTCATCCATACCATTGTGTGGATTATAAGTTTATATATATATATATATATATATATATATATATATATGGCTTCTTTGGCACTGTGTAGATATGGAGACAGGAGAAATATATGTAGGGATACCTTTTACAAGGTAACTGTCACAGTCTTAGCAAGAGGTTGTTAAACTACACTAAAAAAAAGAAAGTAGGAATTGGTTTTGCAAAACATGTCAGGAGTTATACATATCACCTGCTATAAATCATTACTTGCCCCATGTAACAATTTATTGTTAAAATGGATGACGATGTTACACGAGTAACACAAACATCTTTGTGAGAGTGATCCAAGTGACCCTTTCATCACAGAAAGGGTCACTTAATAGTCATCTGGGAGACAACAACTCTAAAAATCAAAATTTGGCTTTTTTTTCTTTTACCACCACTTCTTGAACAAGTCAATACCTTGAGTTGACTTCCTCTAAATATAACAACAATAAATTTAAGTGATTCTTTCAATTATTAGGCAGTATCATGAAGATCAAAAATTAAATTGTAGAAAAATTTCAAGCCAATAAATCTCGGTGATGCAGGTATGTTACAAATAAACATATTTCTGGAATAACATAATATTAATAGGCTGAAAAAAAAATGAAAATCCAAATACATCCCATTTCTTTTTCATGTTTTTATAAGGTAAAGACTAATTTTTTCTAAGGTATCAGTGAAAAAAATCTACAATTAGTGAAGGGCAATTCATTACTACACAATAGGCAGTGGTAGCGATATCACACAATATGCATGAGTAATGGCCAAGACTCTTAAGTACTATATGCTTTTGACCTACATACCAAGATCCTACGGAAATCATTAAGCCTTGGGCACACAGAACACAATAGAAAAATCACGGGAGTAAGTGTCATGAGATCTGGAATCTACCCTGGGTCCACAGCTAATGTGCTGTACAACCATGGACAATTTGCTTACCTCGAGTGAGTCACTCTCTTTTCTTTTTGTTATAGAACACAGATTCTATCCTTTGTTATAAGACTTTTTTAAAAAAATAATTCTATGACTTTACTCTGTTTATGTGGACATAGATGGAAATAAATGAGTACCTATTTTTTTTTGTCAATGCTGAAGTATGAAGGGATTTCCCTTTACACATTCTTTATATTTCCCCATTTACTGAAGAGAAGCAAGATTTTAGTTCTTACTTAACTCAAATCCCTTAAAAAAACAGAAGCTAAAAGAAATATTGTGGCATTATAGAAGTCAGCGTTTACTGAGTTTTACTTAAATAGATAAGATTCAGTTAAATCCCAGTCAAATCATTAAATTTCACATAAATAGGATAAAAAACAATGAGATTTTTCTAGCTGTTTTGAACTGTCTTCCTTGAAATTAAAGAAAGGCTTAGGTAAGCCCCTCCATCTGGGATGTACTTCAAAACTGGGAAGGATGCACCAAAACAGGCAACACGACTGGTATGGCATTTAAAAAGGCACAATGGAAAGCATACAGGGATTAAAATTGGATTTGAATCCTTATCCCACTACTTAAAACTTCAAGTTGCATGACCACAGACATGTTAAAAAACTCCGAGTCCCAGTTTTTTATCTATCAACTGGGGATAATAATATCTTCTAGGAGTAAAAAATATCAAGTTCCAGTAACTGTTAGGTTCCAGATAATTAATGTAAAATGCCAAGAACCATGTGAAGCACACTAAATAGCAGCTCAACAGTTTATATTATTTTTAAAAGTATCCAGTCTTGCTCCTCTATCTGCTGACACAAGCACAGCAGAAGTAGAAGAAATGAAACAGATATCAAGAACCTATTCATTAACAGACACTGTGCTGAATGCTTTCACTGTTACCTCATTTGATCCAACCAATCCTTACTTACTACTCCCACTTGGCAAATGTCTACACATCATTGAGTTTCAGTTTAAACATTATCTCATCTTTAAAGTCTTTCATGATGAGCAAATACAGGTACTCTTCTCCCAGTGTTCCAAGTATACCTGACATATATCACCATTATAACACTAATATTGCATTATAATGTGTCTGTTTTCTTATAAGGCTACAAGCTTCCTTAAAGGAGAGATATCACAATTTTTCATATACATCCTCATGCCTAAAACCATCCTTGAAAGATAGCAGGGTGCTCAATATAAATCTGAGGCAGAAGGGGAGAATCAGGATGGGGCGGATCAAGGGAGACTAGTTGTGATTTACTCTCTTTAAGATGAGACCATTGAGAGACCCAAAGTCATATCTGATCAATGGTGGAGCCACACCTTAAAGCCTGATCTCTAATTCCAAAAGCTCTTATGTACCATGATGCCTAGTGTAACATTCTAGAGACTTATTTCAATTTTCCCAACACTATAACCACATTATTAAGCTTTAGAATCTTCAAGCTATAGGCCTCTGGCAGGCCTTCCTACTCAACTCATGCTCATCCTTTATCCCTTAACTATTAAAACTTTTAAAAAATTTTCTGTAAAATTTTTAATTGATACATTGCATTGTAAGAAATTAATCCTTTTATGGTACGACATTATTTTATTGCCTCTTTTTGAAAGTAAGAAGTACTTAATAGATAAGGGCTAAATAAAAAATTAAATCCCTACCAAATCTAGGCTTCTATGATATTCATGTTTCATCAAATTGAAAGATATTTCAAGTAGATCGTATTTATAAAATACATCTCAACAAATGGTGCTGTAACAACTGGACATCACATCCCAAAACAAAACAGTAAAACATTCAAAATTACAACTAAACTACAAAACAACCATCATTGAGAACCACTTACAGTCTAGCTGAACAAAAGTCCTATAACTATGGATACATAGAAGAAGCCACATTGCGATTGGTAGGAGGGGCGGAGATATGGGAAGAGCTGGTCTCACACCCACCTGTGGAGGGTAAAAATCAGGAGGGATATCTCCATTGTGGAGATCCCCCCTGAAGAGCAAGGGGTCCCAGCACCAAACCCCAGCAAAGGATTCCAGTGCCGGGAAGAGAAGTCCCCATAACTTCTGGCTGGGAAAACCAGCAGAGATTGTAGCTGAATGAGAGAGGGCTGCTGGATCCACAGACATTCCTCTTAAAGGGCACGCACTCAGCCTTAGTCACTGATGGACTCACTCATTCTGAGCTCCAGCTCTGGGTCAGCAGCTCAAAAGGATCCAGGGACATACGAGGAGGAATTCAATTTTATGGCTTCAGAGTGAGGGCTGGAGGGGCAGCTCTCTCCTCCAAGGAAGAGCTTTGTTGAGCCCTCCCCCATCCTGATGTGCAGACACAGGCAGTTGTCATATCTGAGTCTCCACCAACCTAGCTGACAATGTTAACCCTCTCCTGGTGATTCCCTGAGACTCTGCTCCACCCAACTTGTGGGCCCACCAGAGCCCCTTTCAGTGGCTTTTCTATACAAATGGCCTGTTGTGGCACATGCTGCAGACGTCCCTAAAATCTCTCATACATTCACAAAATCCAAACAAGTTGCATCCGGCCTTGGCATGCCCTGACCCCCTGCTGAGCAGACCCAAGCCCAGCACTAAATGCAGCTGGACTCCGTTTGCAGCTTAACTTCTCCCATGGACCTCCAAGCCCAGCACAAGTTGCAACCATTTGCAGATCACTTTGTAGCTCATACAAAGTGGCCCCAGGCAAGGCACAAGCAGTGGCTGCCTTTGGCCTGCACCAGAGCCCCTCCCAAGAGGCCCTAAACCAACACACACTGTGGCCAGCTTCAGACAACACCACAGCACCCCACCCAAACACCTCACAAACAACACACCCAAAGGGCAAACTTGGCAGGCACCGGAGTCCTGCTAAAGCAAATCCTACTCTGTAGGGTTAACCCCCACACAATGGATCCTCCACTATAATCAACCCCAGTCCTCACAACCAATCAGGCTGAGGGTCAATCCCTCCTATTGATGGGCCAACAGCTATCAAGGCTCAACTACAACAGGAGGACACACACAGCCCATATAAGAGACACATATGAAATCCATACAAGAAACACATATGAAGTGGCCAGAGACTGTGCCACACGGCCCCACAAAACACCTACTACATAAGGCTACACTACCAAGATTAGGAGATGTAGCAGCCCTACCTAATACATAGAAACAAACACAGAGAGGCAGCCAAAATGAGGAGACAAAGGAACATGTTCGAAATAAAAGAACAGAACAATGTTTCAGAAAAAGAACTAAACAAAACGGAGACAAGCAATCTACCAGATGCAGAGCTCAAAACATTGGTTATAAGGATGCTCAATGATCTCATGGAGAACTTCAACAAAGAGACAGGAAACATAAAAATGGAAATAGAAAATATAAAAAAAGAACCACTCAAATACAGAACACAATAAATGAAATGAAGAACACATTAGAGAGAATCAATAATAGATTAGATGAAGCAGAGAACTGAATCAGTGATCTGGAAGATAAGGTAAGAGAAAATGCCCAATCAGAACAGGGAAAGGAAAGAAGAATCCAAAAAAGCTGAGGACAATTTAAGGGGCCTCTGGGACAACATCAAGCATACCAACATGAGCATCACAGAAGAATCAGAAGAAGAGAGACACCAAGGAATTAAAAACCTATCTGAAGAAATAATGACAGAAAACTTGCCTAAACCAGCAAAGGAAATAGATACACAAGTTCAGGAAGAGCAGAGTCCCAAACAAGATGAACCCAAAGAGGCCCATACTAATGCACATCATAATTAAAAGGGCAAAGGTTAAAGACAAAGAGAACCTTAAAAGCAGCAAGAGAAAAGCAGTTAGTTATCTACAAGGGAGCTTCCATAAGATTGTCAGCTGATTTCTCAACAAAAACTTTGCAAGTCAGAAGGGACTGGCATGAAACATTCAAAGTGATGAAAAGCAAGGACCTACAACCAACATTCCTCTCCCTAGCAAAGCTATGATTTAGAATCCTCGGATAAAGTGCTGCCCAAACAAGAAACAGCTAAAGAAGTTCATCACCACCAAACCAGTATTATAAGAAATGTAAAAAGAAATTCTTTAAGAAGAAAAATATAAAAAACATGAATGATAAAATGACAATAACTATATGAGTATCAACAATTACTTTAAATGTAAATATATTTAAACCCAACCAAAAGACATAGGGTTGCTGAACGGTTAACAAAACAAGACCCTGACACATGATGCCTACAAGAGACTCACTTCAGATTGAAAGACACACACAGATTGAATGCAAGGCAATGGAAAAAGGTATTTCATGAAAATGAAAACAAACAAAAAAGCTTGAGTAGACGCTTACACCAGACAAAATAGACTTTAAAACAAAGGCTATAACAAAAGACAAAGAAGGAGCCAGTAATCCCACTTCTGGGTATTTATCCCAAGAAACCCAAAACAGCAATTCAAAAAGATATATGCATCCATATGTTCATTGCAGCATTATTTACAATAGCCAAGATATGGAAACAACCTAAGTGTCCATCAATGGGTGAATGGATAAAGAAGTGGTACATACATATACAATAGAATATTACTTGGCCATAAAAAAGAATGAAATCTTGCTATCTGCAACTATATGAATGAACCTAGAGGGTATAATGCCAAGTGAAATAAGTCATACAGAGAAAGACAAATACCATATGATTTTACTTATATGTGGAATCTAAAAAACAAAATAAGTAAACAAACAAAACAGAAACAAACTCATACAGAGAACATTCTGATAGTTGCCAGATGGGACGGGGCTTGGATGGTGGATGAAAAAGGGGAAGAGATTAAGAAGTACAGATTGGTAGTTATGAAATAATCATGGGGCTGTAAAGTATAGCATAAGGAATATAGTCAGTAACATTGTAATAACTACGTGTGGTTTCAGATGGGTACTAGATTTATTGAGGTAATCACTTTGTAAGTTATATAAATGTCTAATCACTGTGCTGTACACCTGAAACTAATATAACATTGTATGTCAACTATAACTGAAAAAAAAATTATTTAAAAAAGTGAATGTAGACATAGTTCTTATACTTTTCAAAAAACTAACTCAAAATGGATCATTGAGCTAATTTCACAATGCAAAACTATAAAACTCCTAGAAGATAACAATGAAGAAAATCTAGATGACCTTGAATATAGCAAAAATTGAAAAATAATAAAAAAGCCAGTGGATTAAAATAGAATTAAATTATTAACACAATAGAAGGCAGAAATGGAAGAAAAGAGGTACAAAAAAATACTAAATCGGACAAACAAAAAATAACAAAATGGCATATAACTAAATACATTAAATGTAACAGACTTAATATTCCAAGTAAAATGCAAAGATTGATAGAATGGATAAAAAAGCAAGATCTGACTATGTGCTGTTTCAAAGACAGCCACTTTATGAAGATACAAAAGACTGAAAATACGGTGATGGAAACGACATGCCATTAAAACAATAAGCAATAAGAAGGCTACAGATATGTTAATAACAGTAAAAGTAGACTTCAAGACAGAGTATTGCTAGAAATAAAAGACATTTCATTATAAAACTAATTAAGACATAACAATCATAAGTGTATATGTGCCTAATATCATAGTTTTGAGATGCATAAATCAAGAATTGACAGAATTATAACAAGAAGTAAACAAATCCCAATCATAGTTGGAGTAGTTCAGAGTTTTTTAATACACCACTCTCAGCAGTTTATAATACTAGAACAAAAAAAAAAATCACATAGGGCATAAATTAAAAAAAACACTATCAATGACTTTGTCCTAATTGCCATATATATATAATGCCCTACAACTACAAAATACATTTTTTTTGCAATTCCACATGGTCCATTCATCAAAATAAACCATAAGCTGGGCTATAACAAAAGTCGAATAGATTTCAGAAGGTCTTACAGAGTATGTTCTGTTATCAAAATAATTAAAATACAAACCAGTATCAATAAGCTAAACAGAAAGGTAAATTATTACAAATGTTTTATCTAAACAATGTAGTTTTGATTAACATAATAGATGAAAGAAGAAATCATAAAGAAATTTAAAAATTTTTGTATTGAATGATAATGTGAAAAATACAGCACATCAAAATTTGTGATATGCAGCTAAAACCATTCATACGTGAAATTTTGCAATTTAAATGTTTATATAATTTTTTTAAAAGATGTCTTAAATCATTATCTTAGAGTTTCACCTTAAGAAGCTAGAATGAAAAAAAGAGCAAAGCAAACCTAAAGTTAGTAAACTGCAGAAAATAATAAGAAAAAGAGCATAAATCGGTGAATGGCAAAAAAAATACAGGAAACTAGAAAGCAAAAATTCAAGTTTTTCAACAAAATTCATAAACCCCTAGGTAGCCAAAGAAGATTAAAAAAAACACAAAAAAACACAAATTACCAAAATCAAGAATCAGATAGTGCCTGTTGCAACCAATCTTATAGACATTAGAAGGATAATAAAGGAATATTATAAATAAATGATTACCAATAAGTGACAACTTAGAAGAAATGGAGAATTCTTTGAAAAATAATAAAACATCAAAAATGACACAAGATGAAATAAAATAATAACTAAAAATACAATAAAATTAAATTAAACTAAAAGTCTTAGCAAACTAGGAACAGAAGGAAACACTCTCAGTCCACTAAATGGCATCTGTGAAAAACTTAAAGCTAAATAAAACTTAATGATGAAATACTGAACACTTTCCTCCTCAGATGGAAATAATGCAAGGATGCTCACTCTCATCTCTACTCAACAATGTGCTCGAGCTCCTAGACACAGCAATAGGATGGGAGGAGCAGAAATATTGGAAAAGAAGTAAGCCTGTCTTTACAGATAACATGAATGGTTTTGTATAATACCTTAAAAAAAATTCAAAGCAACCATTAGAACTTTAAGTGATTTCACAAAGGTTCATGATACAAGCTGGAAATATAGAAATCTAAAGTGTATTTTTATGTAGTAATAGAAAATGATGGGAAAATGAAATTTTAAAAACATACCGCTTCCAAATATGAAGTTATTCAAGATGTTTAAGAGCTCTACAGTGAAAACTACAAAACACTGCTGAGAGAAATTTACAGTTAAATAACAGGGTGACATACCATGTTAATGGATTGGTTGATATAATATTATGTATTCTCTCCTGTTTGATTTATAATTTTAACAAAATCCAAACCATAATTCCATTAGGCTTTTGTACAAAGTAAGAAGCTCATTCTAGAATTTATATACAAATTAAAAGGATATATAGTATACAAAGCAATATTGTAAAGGAAGAACTGAGCTATAGGACTTACACTATCTCACAAGTTTCAGTATACAGCTACTGTAATAAAGAAAAGTTCTATATGGATCAACAAATATATCAAAGTAACAGAATAGAGCCCAGGAGTACACTTATGCATGTATAGTCATCTAACTCTGACAAAGGCTCCAAAGCAAGCCAGTGAAAAAAAATGGCTTTTCAATAAAATGGTGCTGAAATAATTTGATTATTCTTATGTAAAAAATGAACATTAATCCTTACCCCACCAAGAAAACATAAATTAATTTGACATGGATCACAGATATAGTCAAAAAACTAAAACCATAAAGATTCCAGAGGAAAATGTAGAATGTTTTTGAGATTTGGGGATAGGCAAAGGTTTGTGAGGACACAGAAATCAATAATCATAATCAAACTTCATCAAAATAAGAAACTTCACATCAAAAGATATGGTGATGAAAATAAGTAGGAAAGACAGACAAAGAGTAAGCATGCTTGCCTTTTACTGTCGAAGGAAAGACAATCCCTATGTTCCAAGGCTGTTTGCTATTGGGTTGTCGGAAAAGTCATGACGCCTGTTTGCAACAGATGAAGCTAGTTCATATTTGGAAGTACTAGACTCATTCGCATCTATGTTACTGCTATATCATTTGACAGCTGACAGTTCTAGCTTCATTCTAAAAAAAAACTGAACGATTTGGCTGAGTTTTAGAGATTTTACAACAAGTTGAAGATGGAAGACCAAACTGTGTATTTTTGCCATATTTTACGGTTTTACTTCCATAAAGGGAAGAACACGTGTCAAGCTTGTGAAAAGTTGCATAAAGTTTACGGTGACAATGTTCTACAAGAACTTCAGTGCCAACGATCGTTCATGAAATTCCGTGCAGGTGATTTTGATCTCAACGATGCTCCTCGGTCAGGGAGGCCCACCGAAGCTGATGATGACAAAATAAAGGTATTGATTGAGTCACACCCACGTTACACGAGAAATTGCAGAAGCATTGAACATCCATTGTTCAAGCGTCCACGACCACCTGAAGAAGATGGGATATGTAAGCAAGCTCGATATTTGGGTTCCACATGAACTCAAAGAAGTTCATTTGATGGTGCGTATAAACATCCATACGTATAAAATCTATAAAGAGCAATATGCTCTTTAAACATGAGGAAAACAATCCTTTTTTGAAGCGACTGATAACTGGTGATAAGTGGATTGTTTACAACAATGTGGTGCACAAACAGTCTTGGTCCCGACATGATGATTCGCCTCAAACGACATCGAAAGCAGACATTCATCTGAGGAAGGTTATGCTCTCAGTGTGGTGAGATTTTAAAGGTGTTGTGTTTTTCGAGCTCCTACCAAGGAACCAAACAATCAATTCGAATGTGTACTGTTGGCAATTGGACAGTTTGAACGAATCCATCATCCAGAAACATCCAGAGCTTGTTAACTGTAAAGGAGTTGTGCTCCATCGCGACAACATGAGACCACACACAAGTTTGATCACTGTCAAAAATTATTGAAGCTTGAGGGGCCGGCCGAATGGCTCAGTTGGTTAATAGCTCGCTCAAGAGTGCAAGCTCTGAGCAACAGCGGTTCGATTCCCGGCCCGAGCTGAGCAGCCGCTGAGCTGCCAACAGGTGGCAGGATGGCTCAGCTAAGAAAAAAACAAAAAAACAAGAACAAAAAAAATTATTGGAGCTTGGATGGGATGTGTTGCCACACCCACCATACTCGCCTGACCTTGCGCCGTAAGACTTCCACTTGTCTCGCGCTCTTCAAAACTCCTTGCGTGGTGTAACATTCAATTCAGATGAGGCTGTAAATCAGCACCTTGTTCAGTTTTTTGCCAATAAAGACAGGCCTTTCTATGAACGAGGAATTATGAAGCTCATTGCAAGATGGCAAAAGGTTATCAAACAAAACGGGCAATATATCATTGATTGATCTTTGTTCTTTTATATAAATAAATGACCTCTGAAAAACAGACAAAATACGTAATGACTTTTCCGATGACCCAATATAGAAACGTCCTTGAAAAGATAGTGTGGAACAAAGGAGTCAGTACTTTGCTCTTAAGACGTGTAGCAACCTGAGTGAGAGACCCAACAATAGTCTCCCAACAATATCAAGTGAAAGCACATACCATGTGATTCCATTTGTTTCAATTTTTAAAGTAATAGTTTATATTGAAGTTATGATTATCATTATATTTATAAAGTATTTGTAAGACCAGCAGACACGTATATGGCACTATAAGACATTACCAGCAAATTTTAGAAAATTATATATTCTGTGACTTACAATCTGACATTTTACATTACCTGGATAATTGGAAAAGGGGAGAAGGTGGATGGGGGAAAAAGAACCGGGTGGAGAGTGTGTGTGAATAAGTAATACAATGGAATATTACTCAGACATAAAAAAGAATGAAATCTTGCCATTTGCGACAACATGGATAGACCTAGAGCAGCAGTTCTCAACCTGTGGGTCGCGATCCCTTTGGGGGTTGAACGACCCTTTCACAGGGGTCGCCGGGTACTCATATGTGGGCGTATCTGCATGAGGACCTGGAGACGGATAGAGGAGCGGTGTCTCGGTTCCTAAGACCACCGAAAATATGTGTTTTCTGATGGTCTTAGGCGACCCTTGTGAAAGGTTGAGAACTGCTGACCTAGAGGGTATTGTGCTAAGGGAAATAAGTCAGGCAGAGAAAGACAAATATCATATGATTTCTGGAACCTAAAGAATAAAATAAACAAACAAACAAAACAGAAACAAAGTCATAGATACACAGAACAAACTGATGGTTGCCAGATGGGAGGGGGTTTGGGAGGGATAGGTGAAAAAGGTGAAAGGGGTTAAGAAGTACAAACTGCCAGTTGTAAAAATAATGTATGGTGTCAGATGGGTACTAGGATGTCTATAGATAATATCTGAGAAGAAAAAGAAATAGCAGTATGAAACACAGCAGTAAAGACCAGAAGAAACAGCTAAACAATTTTAATTTGGTTTCCTGTAAAAAAAAAGAAAGGAGGGAGGAGCATACGATTGCTTTTCCTTTTTTCCTTCTAAGCCTTATATAACTACTTGACTTTAATTACTTTGATAGACTTAAATTTAAAAAAAAAAATCAGAAAGAGATCTATACTCACCATTTCCACTGCCTCCTCATTCAGTTATTTCTGTCCTTGGTGAAGTGACCTCTGTCCAAACTCGACTGAAATGCTGTCACTAAGGTCACCCTGTGACCTCTTTGGTGAGGATCCAGTGGACTACTCAATCTTTATCATATTTGTCAGCTTTACAGCATTTGAAATTAACCTCACTGCCTTTGGTTTCTGGGACCCCCAAGGTCTAATTTTCTTCCTTATATCTCTGGTTACTCCCCCTCAGTTACACCCATAAGCTCATCTTCCTTGACTTTTTTTTTTTTTTTTTTTTTTAAAGCTGAGCCATCCTGCCACCTGTTGGCAGCTCAGCGGCTGCTCAGCTCAGGCCGGGAATCAAACCGCTGTTGCTCAGAACTCACACTCTTGAGCAAGCTCTTATCCAACTAAGCCACTCGGACGCCCCTGTTCCTTGACTTTTAATTATCCTTCTTCCCTAGAGTTCCAGCTTGGACTTCTCACGATATAGCTGCTTTCCCTGGGATACTTTATGTATTCCCTTAGTTTCAACTACTACTTATATAATAACTCCTAGTCTAGTATCTCCAGCTCAGGCTTCTTTCTCTATTACCAGGCTCATCTAACTGCTTACTACATATTTCCACATGTCTCTCCCTAAAACTTAACTTATATCCTCTACTGCTAATAATTAACACATGTCGGGCTTACTTGCCAGGAACTCTTCTAAGCATTTTATACACATTTACTCATGGGTAAATGAAGCTAATGAAGGAAATTGAGGCACGAAGAGACTAAGTAACATGCCCAGGGTCACAAAGCTAGTAAATGGCAAAGCCAGGATTTTAAACCACCTGATCTGGCTTCAAATTATAGCCTCTTACACATGCATTCTAAAATGTACCTCACTAGTCACTTCTTAATGTATTCCTTACCCAATAAAAAGTCACCATCAGCCACCCCATGGCTTTGGACAGAAACTTCCATATCCCTAAACCCCAAGTCAATCAGTTATCAAGTTCAGATAATACTGATTTTACTTCCTTAACACGTGTAGAATCTGTCTCCTTCCTTCCCTTTTCCTAACACAAGTTCTTCATCATTTCTCACTTCAACTGAAACTATGGCTTCCTACTGGTCTCTTTGCTTTCAATCTATTCTCCACATTGCTACTACAGTGAACACATTGAAGTACAGATTTGCTCCTTTTCCCATAACTTCATGTTCCCCTGCTCACATATACAGGCTTAAAAGTTTGCAGTGTGTTTCCAGTGTTCAGCATGAAATTTAAACTTTAGTCCTTTACTTCCTAATCCCTGCTTACTGGTATTTCCCTATGCTTACCTCTTACCACACTCGTCTACTCCTTCTCTGTGCTTTAGCTAGATATCTCCCGTCAATGTCTGCACATGCCACTCACTCTGCCTGGACTACCACTACTCTTTTCTTCTCTCCCTTGACTAGTCTCAGGTAGACAGCCTTCCTTTCTGTTTTTATAATACCTGGCACGCCACTATAACAGACGTCCTACCTATTATTTTATAATGTGTCTTTCTGAAGTGACTGCAAGCTCCAGGAAATGATAATATCACTTCACTTCATCCTTTCAACAGGAAACTGAGGCAAGGAAGGTCACTTAACTTGCTCAAGGTTACACAGCTAGTGCTCAGAGGAAATGCTATCTTATCTAGATCTGCATGACTCCAATGCTAATAGAGGTGTTTATGCAGAAGGGGTAAACATGATGAAAGCAATCTTTATGATAAGTTGCTACAACTTAAATTAAGACCGACAGTAATTTAGTGGTTTCTGCAGCTAACTGTTCTGTCCTGTAATATTTGTGAATAAGGGCATGGTTCTTAGCAGCTTCATCAACACCTCTTTCTCTTTGGATCACCTCTTCCACTCAAAACCATAGCTCTTTTATAAAAGTTGTATCTAAGGGAACAAAAGTACCCAGAATTAATTATTATAACCAAAGAAACTTCTAAAAAAATATTTTATCAAACCTAAAATTTAGAGATGAAGAAATTAAACCTCAAAATAACTTTGGAAAATTAAATGCCCATAGTCTTACGCCATTAATTAATGGCAAAACTGGGACAAGACCATGTTTCCTGTCTTCGAAATTTGTGTTCTTTTTTAGTACCTACACAATGCTTTTCCCACAAGTCCAATGTTCTCGTATTTTATAGCCTAACACAGTAAATCTCTATTACTGATTAACTTGACTGAAACTTTCCTCAAAAAATAGTAAAGTTAGCTAACTGGCAAATCTACTGTCATCATAATATACTGTCAAAATACAATCATAGCACCTGCTTAGAAAAAAACTTGATGGTTTCTCTTCAATAAACTTATACTTTAAAAGCCATGGGTGGATGAGGCAACATCAACGACCTCCTCAAAAGACACTTCCTCTACAGGAGTGTTTACCAACAGAATGTGATTCAATGACAAAAATATTCTGCATTTGCACTGTACAAGAGGGTAGCTACTAACTAGCCGCATGTCATTACTGAGCACTTGAAATACTGTTTGTTAGTGCAACTGAAGAACCAAGTATTTTATTAATTTAAATTTAAATAACCACAAGGGTTAGCGACTGTCATTTTGGACAACAGTCTTAGAGTTATGTCACACAGATCTGAGAGGTACTTTGCAAAGCAGGTTTGAAAATAGATCACATTTCTGTACTATTCAGCTCTATTAATGTGAAAGAATTGACATAGGTAATGACTATGAGATAGATTTTTTTGAATTGTTTTTATTAACTGCATGAGCACCTGACCACTGTCACCTTCCAATCTATGTATATCAGAGAGCAGGATATTATATGCCATGGGGGAAAATCTTTATGGCTGGTACAAGGCGGGGCAAAGAATGAACAAACCCTCCTCCTAAAAAATCAGAGGATCTCTTCAAGTGCCCAGTCTGCTCCAGTGATCACAGAAGGGTCACAAAGCCCCAGGGGATCTTTCCCAGCATGAAACAAGTTCCACAACTCTGCTCTTACTCTTTCACTGGATAAGTCACTAGATATATGCAAGGCAATGTCCCAGTTATGCCGCATTAACATTTTCACATTACTACAAATTGTTCCAAATAACCAGACAGAAAAGAAAAAGATGTAATATTAAGCAAAGGCTTTATTAACTTATCACTGCGCTATGTATTTTTATCCCTCCTCCCCTTTCTCAAATATTTAAGTACTTGCTAAAAAAAAATAACTTCTAGCTAAGGATATGGATTTTTATTTTTTTTAGTATCAAGAAAAAGTTGAAGAAGGGCTCATTTTATTCATAGGAATATCATAATATTTCCTTAATGAGCTCATCATCTTTCAGGAATACTGCATCAGTTTCTATAGTTTCATTAACACAGTTCCCCTATACTTATTTTCTTTGGTATTCTCTATCCATTAGTTCAACACACTTCATTACCCTTGTTAATAATTCTTCCTTTCTCTCACACATGGGCCCTTTCCCTTAGAATCCTGACAATGTTTTGTTTTTGACACCCATCAACCATAAAGAGTATTTTGAAAATGAAATATCTTCTGTTGAAAAAAGCACACAAGTAGGGATTATTGATCTCTAAACGCACTCAGCTTTTTCATCTAGCTCAGTGCAGGCCCACAGAGTCACAGACAAGAGCATATGGGAATGTCTCAACACAATTTGTTACTACTATAAGTGAAGCATAAATCTTGCTGACAGTGCGGAAGTCTGGATCAGGAAATAATATCAAAAGAAATGCCATCTTGAAGTATAAAGAAACTGTGATTTGTGTATGTTTCGAGGCAAATGATTTATATGTGTTCCAGAGGCACGTAGAGTAGATACTGTGCATATGAGTATCCAGATAAATGTGGTGCTCAGCTTGCTTAAACTAACATAGTAAGCCAGGGCCTGCACTACCACAGGCAGGCTTCTAAAATGTTTTAATAAGAATGGGCATGTGAGGGGCAGCCGGTTAGCTCATGTGGTTAGAGTGCAGGCTCATAACACCAAGGTTGCTGGTTCGATTCCCACATGGGCCATTGAGGTGCGTCCTCCACAACCAGATTGAAGACAACTACCTGACTTGGAACTGATGGGTTCTGGAAAAACACACTGTTCCCCAATAAAATTTCTTTTAAAAAAAGAAAGAAAATTCACTACTTTAAAAAAAGGAAAAGAGAATAGGCATCTGATCGACCTAGAAGCTCCTTTTGTTTCCTATCAGCATATGATAGTGGCAATGAGCAAAGCCACACCAGCAGTTTCTAATTAACAGAATGAGATAATAAATAAAAAATATAAACAAAGTATATACAAACATGTCAACAACTTATATATGTTTTCATTTCTATCATCTGTAAACTACTTCTGGAATTTAAGGGAATTAATACTATGAGCTAGAGTTCAAGGAGATAGAATTCTTTGGAAAGAAGGAGCAATGTATCAATCAGCATCATGACCTTGGTCACATTACTTAAGCCCTTTGTATATAATATAGTTGACCCTTGAACAACTTGGAGGTTAGGGACACCAATCCCCTGCACAGTCAAATCTCCACATTAAACTTTTCATTCCCACAAAACTTAATTACTAATAACCTACTGTTGACCAGAAGCTTTACTGAAATCATAAACATTTGATTAACACATATTTTATGTTATACGTATCTTATACTGTATTTTTACAATAAATTAAGCTGGAAGAAAGAAAGTATTAAGAAAATCATAAGGAAAAGAAAATTTACAGTAATTATTTTTTTAAAAATCCATATATAAATGGACCCAAACAGTTCAAATCTCTTGTTCCAGGGTCAACTGTAATACTAACTATTTAGGGTTGTTATAAAAATTAGGTGAGTTACTACTATATGTCAACCAACTACTTAGAACAGCACCAGGCATGTAAATTCTATACTTAGACCACACCAACATTAAAAGGGCACTTTGCATGTAAATGTGATAACATTTTAAAAGTATCTATAAGTGATTGCTGTTGCTTTTTTCCCTCATCACAAATAGTACCTGTAAATTTTATAAAATATAGATTAAAAAAACGGGGGTGGGGGTGGGGGAGAATCACCTGAAATCCCATCATACCACTGTTATTTTTATTTTTACCATTTTGTTACCATTATTAACATAAACTTTCATTTTTCATATACATATAGACAGGAGACAGAACTTTTTCTGAACATCTATTTAAACACTGAGATCCACCAATGTTTTATAGCCCACTATTTTTCATTTAGCAAAGTAACATGAGTACAACGTATGATCCAACAATACGGTGAATGTTTAAATTTAAAAAAATGTATTACAGTAAAAGACACATTGCCATTAATCCCCCTCAAAATACTCCCCCTCACTTCGAACCCACTTATCCCATCATTCTTGCCACTTTCTGAAGCAGTTCTGGAAGTCCTTTTTCGTAAGTGTCTTTAGTTGTGCTGCCATGGCTGCCTCAACGTCCTGAATCATTTTGACTTTGGGGAAGAGCCAAAGTTGCAATGCGAGATCCAGTGAATAAGGTGGATGAGGACACACTGCAATGTTTTTATCTGACAGAAACTGCCGTATACCAGAAGCAATGTGTAACATGGAAGATTGTCATTATGGAGGGTGATTTACAACACACTTTAAAACACACCTTCTCTCAACTGTAGCTCACATCTGACTGACTGCACTGAATATGTTGAATCTTGTCACACACTGTTTCTAAGGTTTGATGCACTACTTCTTGTATTAAAGATCCCTGCCTTTCCGTTGGATGGCACTCGACAGTGGCATTCACCATATTTTGTGATCACAATGGAAAGGCTCCGTGTCACACATCGCTTCTGGTATGGCCATTTCTGTCAAATAAAAACATTATGGTATCCTTATTCGCTAGACCTGGCACCATGAGACTTCTGGCTCTTCCCCAAAGTCAAAATGACCATGAAAGACAAATGTTTTGAACTGATTCAGGACACGGAGGCAGCCACAACAGCGCAACTAAAGACACTCATGAAAGAGGACTTCCAGAACTGCTTCGGGAAGTGGCAAGAACGATGGATAAGTGTGTTCGAAGTGAGGGGGTGTATTCTGAGGGGGGTTAATGGCAACGTGTCTTTTACTGTAATAAATTTTTTGAATTTAAACATTCACCATATTTTTTTTATCTCCTCATATCTTTCCATTGTATTGAAGACTCTACTAAGACCATCTTTTTAGATGCCAAATGTACCCCCTTCTCCCACCCTTTTCCCCAGCAAATTCTTATTTGAAACTTCTGTATGAAAGATAAATACAGCAGGTCCTTGAATATCGTTCTTTTGTTATAATGTCAATGAGGAAAAAAAAAAATCTATTCCTGGCTGGGGCCACTGTCTGTATGGAGTTTGCATGTTCCCCCCATGTGTGCCTGGGTTTTCTCTGACTCCTCCGGTTTTACCCCACATCCTAAAGATGTGCACATGAGATGAACTGGTGTGTCTCCACTGCCCCACTCTGAGTGAGTGTGGATGTGTGTGTGAGTGGCCCTGTGATGGAAGGGCATCCTACCTTGCACCCTGAGCTGCCAGGATAGGCTCTGGCCACCCACAACCCTATTACTGATAATTATACCAGTTCAGGAATAAGCGGGTTCCCTAACAATCATCTTACCTGTTTTTATTATTCTTCGATGTACATATAGCTCTCATATTTATTTCAATGTTTAACATTAGAAGTGTTTTGGGTATTTATTTAGAAGTTTGGTGATGTTTCTGTGACCAGAAAATGCCACAGGAACTTAACTCTTGTTTATATCAATTAGCTTGTGGTAAAACTGGATTCATTATATGTTGTTTCACGTAAAGTCACAGTTTCCAAGAACCTGTCCACGACAACGTTAAGTTAGGCCCTACTGTAGAGATAAAGCTGCCCTGGTTGAAGTACAATAGAATGAAGTAGTGCCCAGCTGCCCCCTCTCCCAGTGGTTCTCAAAGTACATATAAGAAAATCAAGGTCACTTCTAAATAGTTTACCAATCTAAGTTTGAAAACATTGTTTAAAACAGTTGGCTGCACAGTATTACATTACATCAATGTTCATAATTTAACTAATAACATGATGATGAGTATTTACTTTTCTCAATGCATTGTTATTATAAAAGATGCTATGACAGGGGCCGGCCGTGGTTCAATTGGTTAAGAGCTCGCTCAAGAGTTTGAGCTCTGAGCAACAGCGGTTCGAGTCCATCCCGAGCTGAGCAGCCGCTGAGCTGCCAAAAGGTAGCAGGATGGCTCAACTTAAAAAAAATAAAAAATAAAAGATGCTATGACAAAAATCTTTGTGTACATCCATCTTATTCATAGGCTTTTAACATGTACTGCCATATACTCTAGAAAGTTGTATCAGTATATATCTCTGCCAGGGATTTATGAGATTGTCCCATTTCTCTGCAACTTCACCAACATCAGGTATTATTCAAATAATAATAACTTCACCAACTTTCATCTGTTAAATGCTGTTTTAAATTTATATTTAATTTCTATATTTATACTTCTGTGAATTTCTATGTTCCTGTCTTTTGTACATTTTCTACAAGGAGGCTTGCTTTTTTTCTTACCAATTCACAAGATTTCTTTACACTGCAAGGATATTAACATTTGTGTATGTGTTGTAAATAATTTTCTTTGCATTTTGCCTCTCAATTTCCTAACTAGTTTGTACAAGTTATTTAAGTCTAATTAATAATAAAAATACAGTTAAAAGGAAAAAGATCCATGGTCATGCATGCTATAAAAAAAAATTCTGGTTTATGCTATTCTTCAGATACATACATATTCAATTTACACAAAACTAACTCACTGTACTTAAATGTATAACACACCAACGTAAATTGTTCTTTACAAAATTAAAATATATTTGGAATAAAAGATTTTGCTCATTAAACAACAGCCATCTTTACTTTTATAAATAGGTTATCTAAATATAAACTTGACTTTAAGTGTCAACATCAGTGAATGATTAATGACATTGGATTCTAAGAGGAAATGCATGGGCAAGAAGAAATTAATTTTTTATACATGCAGTTGTAATATGACACAGCTGGCAAATTTGGAGAGAATACAAGCACTTTAATATAAATAGTGAAGGTCAAAAATTTTTGAATCACAAGTAATAACCTGATTATTATTGTCTGTATGTGAGCCAATAAATTAAACTACTATACTAAGAGTAAAATTAGGTGAAGTAAATCATGTAATCCTGAATTATTTTGGGGTATGTTAATTGTTAAACATGCTTCCTGTTAAAGTTTAACATTGAAAAATCTAAATAAAATGGTAGTAATATATTAATATATTTTATCTCTCTTTTAGTTGAACTTTATGCTTTATGAATGAATTATAGTCTCAGGACTTCAATTATATTGAAGCCTAAATATGACCTCGAAATTTATAATTACAATCCATTTAACCTATCAAGGTTGAATTTTACTGCAATGAACTTCAACCATTTCTAGTTTTTCCTTATGGAGTTTTATAACATTCAACACTTAAAACTATGGGCCAGAAATTAGGCATGTTAATTTTAAAATTCTGTTATAGTACGTTTTCATTTGTATAACACATTGTATCTACAACTATTCTATATAAAAAACCAAATTATGTAGCTAACAAAGGCACTTAAATTTTTATAGTATAAAAAGGCTTAAAACAATCTTTCAATAATCATTCTTCTCCAATAATGAGAACTTTCTCTTCTCAGTTTATTATTGTGTATAAATAAGACAGCTTTTTTCAAAGGCATCTAAAGAAGACAACCTTACCAAAAAGGCACATGGGAATAAATTAAGGATGAAAGGCTAGGGCTTCTTCCGATGAGTACCCATCACCAACACTAATGAGAGAGTAGGCATCTTAAACTCGGAAGTGTCAGCCTGCACTAATGTTCTCAGATTAATTTTTATGGGTTGTGACACATGCAGATTATAAATCCTGATTTCAATATGAGTATGGACCACTAGCAAATTCGACCCTTATCATTATTTTCTATTATTGTCACAAAATGTCAAAGCTTTCAACCTAAAAACACTTCATCACTTTAACAATCAGGTGTATTTCGCAACTTTCAGAATATCTTGTAGAAAGTTTCGGTGAGTGCTATATACTTCTGTTGATACTGTATTATAATATTGTTCAACTGAGAAATTAGGTATATAGACATAATTCAATTTTCAATCACTGTCAAGGGTTCAGAATTTTTAATTCTTCTCTTCCTTTAGGCCCTCTTATCAGTAATCCAGGCTTGTTAATTTTTCCTACCCCAAATTTCCTATTTCCTTTGTTACTGCTTTTACTGCCTTTCCCTTTCCGAGAAAACTGATAGCCTCACAGACAACTATTAGGATGATCGTCTTCAAACAGGTAAAAACAGAACAAAGTGTATGATGGCACCAGTAAGCAAATTTTTTTAAAGTTCAGAATATAAAATAACAATGTAAAAATAAAGTGTATGGACAAATACTTTAAGAAAAATAATAAGTTATTCTGAGTTACAGGCAAGGTAAGTTTCATTAAATTTTTAGATTTTAATAATTTTAAAAGGCAGTTGTATTGTCCATAAACACTAATTTCATCGTACCATAACCTGGTCTAGGAACCTACCTGAACTATATTCAAAGTTGACTATTTAAAACCATTCACCATCTGGTCTCTACAGCTTTCCACCTCTCCAAACCTCCCTTAAATATTACCCTTATTATATCGTAACTACAGACTTACTAGAGCACTTCCTAATGACACCCAACATTTGTCTCTGCCATCAAGCCTTTGGCGAACACTTTTTCTTATCACTGCTTTAGACTGAGGAGACAAAAGTAGCCTGTTGCGGGGCGCGGGGGGGGGGGGGGGGTCGGCGCTGGCCTATTGATATCAGTCAGGCCTTGTGTTGTTGGGAGTTGGCTTGGTCCTTACAGCCATGCCAGGGTGTTTATAACAAAACATTTTATTTTGAACATAAACAATTTTTGAGACTACCAACATCAGACAAGGCTACTCCGTGACTTTATCTGAACAGCGACAAAAACAAGAACATTGTCGAAACCAAAAAAATGGCCAAACACTTCCCTTTTCAGACTCACAAGTCGGCTTCCTTACCAATTCCAGTTTTGGTACCACAATGTTCTTCCTGCCTTCGTGACCAGAATTCCAGTCACAGAATTACTTCTGCTTTTTGAGAGCATCCAACTCAGGGCAAACCCTTGCTTCCTTGATTTCCCCCCGCCCCCCCAAATCACCTAACATAAACCCAAATCCTGTAAGTCCTTCCTAACACCCTTTCACTGAGACACTCCAAGGTTCCACATGATATGCCATGTCACTCACTGTCACAGGTAAATCCAATTTTGTTTGATTCAGGTGTGTTCCTGATGGCATTCATTTATGCATTCTATGTATGGATATATACCCACATATACACATACATAGTTTTTAATATTTATTTATTTTACTCTTGCTCAAAACGTATATAAAAAGTCTTATGTAAAACCAAGCTATCTTTAGTTTCAGAGTACACGTTTGCAGTTCATATTACATTTCATGCATTTACTTATATGTTAAGCAATTTTTTCCATTAAAAGCACATATACATTTGCTCCTTAAATTCCATAAAAAGAGATAAGCTCCTTTTGAATCCAAATATTGCTTTATATCACTAGAAAGAAAGCCAGAGATATGTCACTGATCCCTTTTCCTTTTTGGTACTTTCCAAAATTCTGTTCCTGGATCCTTTTCTTCCCACTCTTCATTTTCTGCGTCTACCTCCTCCTCTCTCTTCTTCTTTTCAGAGAATTTTTATAGGAGTTTAGTTGAGCCATACTGATGACATATGCCAGGGAGCAAGATCTCAAATGCTCACTACATTTCTTCTTTTATGATACTCTCCACCTTACTTTCACTACCACCTAAATATGACCTCGAAATTTATAATTACAATCCATGAAATAGTTGTTAAATACAGCTATTATTAAAAATTAAATTATAAAGATATAATAAATTATATGAAAAATGGTAAAAATACTCAAAAGTCATTATTTTACTATTATCTATATTCTTGAGGTGATTTACAAGGTGTGATCAAACAACATGGTGAATGTTTCAATTAAAAAATATATTACAGTAAAAGACACATTGCCATTAATCTCCCTCAAAATACTCCCCCTCCCTTCCAAACACACTTATCCCATTGTTCTTGCCACCTGCTGAAGCAGTTCTGGAAGTCCTCTTTCGTGTCTTTAGTTGCACTGTCATGGCTGCCTCAGTGTCCTGACTCATTCTGACTTTAGAGAGGAGCCAGAAGTCGCACAGTGGCAGACCCAGTGAATACGGTGGATGAGGACATGCCATACACCAAAAGCGATGTGTGACACGGAGCATTGTCATGATGGAAGCTGATCAACGGCAACTTTAAAATACAGCTACTCTCAACTGTAGCTCACACCCGACCGACTGCACTGAACAAGTTAAAACTTGTCACACACTGTTACTAAGGTTCAGCACGCTGCTTCTATTGGGTTGTCGGAAAAGTCATGATGTATTTTTTCTGTTTTTTGTAGCAAAAATGTGTCATGACTTTTCCGACAACCCAATAGTATTGAAGATCCCTATCTTTCCATTAGATGGCACTCGGCAGCAGCATTCGCCATATTTTGTGATCATAATGGAAAAGCCCCGTGTCACACATCACTTCTGGTATATGGCAATTTCTGTCAAATAAAAACATTACAGTGTGTCCTAATCCACCTTATTCACTGGATCTGGTACCATGCGACTTCTGGCTCCTCCCCAAAGTCAAAATGACCATGAAAGGTAAATGTTTTGAATCGATTCAGGATTCAAAGCAAACTCTACTGCTATTCCAAAAAAGAAAAAAAGGCCAGCCAGGTGCTACAGTTCAGAGGCCATTCCCAGAAGCTGCTAGTGAAAGACAAATGTGTATCACTTATCATTGTTTTCCACCTGACACAGACCCTACCCTGGTCAAATCTCAGCTTCCCTATATCACCATCATCATAATTTACCAATCTTAAGCTATCTTCACTCTCCTTTTGAGAGAGCTCACCTATCAGGCTATTTTTATATGATGAACCACCCCCCCTCCCAGCTTTTCTGGATGTCTTGAATATTATTATGACTCCGGTTTTGTGAAATAAAAATATATCACTAAAGATGCTTAGAAGATGTTTAAAAGACTTTTAATTTCCTATCTTAATGATAAATTATGAGCTAAGAAGTAAAGATGTTAATAATGATTAGTACACAGACTACTGGCCATCAGCCAATTTCTCAGAGCCTCCCCCATGAAACCCTGTCCCATGAGACAATTCTTTAAAAAATAAGAGAAAAAAAAAAAGAGGTGTCAGTGTTCAAGATATATGGAAATTACTACATACTATATCCTTATCTCGGAGACTGATAGCACACTATTGTATAATAAGGCACTGAGAAGTCATATATTAAATGAATAAACAGAATGGAATTTGTATAACCAAGCATTCCCCAAACTTATTGAAAAGGGACTTTTTCCCTTTCAGGGAACACTTACTAATACACCGTAGAATTACCTGTCTGCAAAACATACTTTGGAGCCTTAGCCATCATTCCATCTCACCACTAAGCCTAAGGCCTTTCAAATTAACTCCTTTCTATGAAAATCCGGTCTATATCTAATATCACTATGTGCAAACACCTTTATGTAACGCCTAAGGGATATTCCAAGTACACTTTGGCCATTTTGCAGATTTTCTCATCAGATCTTATAACCTTACTTTGAGGCTAACTTGGCTGCTCAAACTTGTCCATGACCTAAAGACAAATTCTTTTAACTCTGTATCTAAGTATAACAGTACCTGACATGTTAAAAGAAATATCCCTATGAAAAGAGCAATATAGTAACTCTCCCTGGTTTTTCTGGATCTCACTGCATTAGTTTCTATGACAGCATGATTTCCTTCTAAGTGCTTTGGAATTGCTTTGCCTTGGTTTTTGCAGAAAAGTCAACAAGAATGAGGAAAAGAAAGAAATATACTCATTTTGATTTGCAGTCCTTGCCCTCTGAATAGGAAGCAGCTTTATAAATTAAATTGTGCAAGTATTAGAATTAGCTGGAATCACTGAAGAGATATAAATTCATGAAACTGGCTTTTCACTCTCTAGTCAGTACAAATGAGGTAACTGAAAGTCAAGTATTAAAACTTTATAATAAAATGTTAGCTAAAGCGATAGAAAAACAAGAACAGATACAAGCTAGGCAGCAATGATTGAAATTTCAAGCTCGTTTTCTTTTGTTAAAAGCAGCTTCTCCAGTAAAGAAAAATTGATTAATCAGAGAAACTGACAAGGATCACAGGAACCTGGTCAATTTCTCTTAGCAGCCAGCTCCATGTGTTAAAGACTTTGAAGCAGAAAGACACCGATTATCAATTTCCTACAGAAGCTCTTTACACCAGGAAGAGGGAGTGGGGGTGGAAGTTGAGAAAGAGGAGAAACACACACACACACACACACACACACACACACACACACACACACACACACAAAAAGCAGTGAGAGGAGCAAAATGAGTGAAATATTTAAAAATAGCAGTGTTTTGGAAAAGATGGGAATTAATAGCACAAAGGAAACAAAGGCTAAGGTGACTTTATAGCGTGGAAGGGTATGTTCTGCATCCTTTGCGATGCTGTATTTTTGCCAGCTAAAATAAGATGTTTCAGGCTCTATTGTGATGTCCATCCTCAGTTTTCATTAGCATTATATTAAGAATGGACCAAGCACCCAGGAGATGTGAGAAAATTTATAACATGAAATATATAGCAGGAAATGATAGCAATAGGCATACCTTTTAATATGTGCTAGGAATAAAATTAATAGCAGTAGGTTAGGGATGGGCTGTTCCTAGTGGCTGTGTGGAGGAAATGAGTAGGATGGCCAACGATGTAAGCAGACATGAAATGAAAAGGTTAATTTAGTTTGCATGCAAAGGGGGAATCTCAGTGAATAGAGAAGACACATGGTGACAACTAATAAATATGTGGATGAGCAGATGATGAATCAGTCACTGTTGAGAAAGGGACATTTAAAGAGGGTTATATAAAGGCTGTTTGGTTTCTTTCATATTAAATGAGAATTGTTCTGTTAACATAGGCTTTTAATTTCTGTAATGCAAGACTGAACCTGAAGTATATTTGCCACTTAAATTTAGGTCAGCATATACCTTCTGGGCATGAAAAGGAATATATATATACACTTGTGCAACTCTGAAACCAATTTGGGAATTTAAAGTTGAGAGGGGCTTCTGAAAACTCCCGCTGTCACATAAAATTTTCAAACACAAAGGACTATTTCTACCTTTTAACATCCGTCTCATTTTCCCTGCCTTGCTCTATGGCCAAACATCTACTTTTCTCAAAGAAATAAAAATTCACCATCTCTCAACTGTAAATGACAATGACAAAGTACTTAACATGCTTTGGTTATATATATAGATTTCATCAAAACTTGTGTAAACCTATAAATTTTAATATTTCATGGCATTTTATTAAATTTAAGACAACTATATTACAGAATTTTAAATAACATATTTGAGAAATAAAGGTCATCTCTAATATAGTTAGAATTGAATTCCATATCAGCTAGAAGGAAAAAAAAATTAACTTGCCCATAAAACTGAAAAACTAGTTGAGATTTAATGATGACCTTCAAATTTTTATATAAAACAAATACATACACCAATCCTTTCTATATTTTGCATGTGAAAATAAAGACATATACATATATTTCTGTTTTTTCCCCAAGTTTTCTCAGATGACAAAATTTCCCAAAGGATTTAAATTTAAAAAAATAAATGTCTCACATATTCAGACTTTTGATTAAAATAAGGAATAATATAGGATGTAGGTTTATTTCAAAAAAACATACACTTCATCAACAAATATTTAGATTGTATCACTCAAATGCATAATATATGTGTTTATATTTTCTTTTCTCAACTTACAAAATAATTTATAAATCTATTTTCCTATTATAATTTAATTAATTTTAAACTCCTCTAATTCATAATTGGCAATAATTTGACAAAGGGAATTTAAAGTTATTTTCCCCACTTGTAAAAAACTTTTAGGCAAGTATCATAAAAAAATAAATGATTCGGGCTGGCCGAGTGGCACGATGGTTAAGAACTGGCTTGGGACGCCAGAGGGCCCCAGTTCAGATCCCACATATGAGGGCCAGTGACACTGCCCTCCACAGCTAAGATGCTGAATAACAGCTCAACCTGGAGCTGGGCTGCCATGAGTCGCCGGTGACGGCGTAGGCTGCAGCCCCTGTGGCAGTGGGTTGCCATGGGCTACCGCATGTAGCCAGCAGCCAGTGTGAGCGGCCAGCAGCTGCAGTGAGCGGCCGTCCAGAAGCTGGCAACTGATCTGCGTCGCCCGGGAAGAGCACAATGATGGTGCCAACTTGGTCCAGTGAAGCAATGTCCTCCACAACTAGACTGAAGAACAAAACGACAGCAACTTGTCTGTTCCCCTTCCCCCAATTCCCCAGCACTGTTCCCTTCCCCCCAATACCCCAATAAAAATCTTAAAAAATAATAATAAAATAAATAAATAAGTAGATGATTCAAAAAATAGCATTTGTATTTAAGCTATAAACAAGTAAAAGAAAATATACTGAAAAATATCTCTGGATGGTTGGATAAATGGGTGATTTTTATTATCATCTTTATATTCTTGTCTAAATTTCCTATAATCAACATGTACTACATACACATCTACAATCAGAAAAATATATAACATTCTAAAAATAAAAATGCTAAAATGTTTCATATTTAGCTTTTAGTCCATAGTTACTGAAATACGAACCTATTGGTAATTTCTTATCCCAAATGTTCAGGCCTTCAAAATCATTTGAGACTATATTTCTGTCTAAACACACGATTGTACATGTTAATTATGAAGCATTATATATTTGGTAAAGCACTTACCAGAGTCATTAAATCAGAGATTCTCAAATGGGGGCATTTTGCCCTCCAGGGGACATTTAGCAATGTTGGGAGGCAGCTCTGATGATCACAAAAGCGGAGGGTGCTGCTGGTATCTAACAGGTACAGGGTCAGGGGTATTGCCACACATTCTATAAAGTACAGGATAACCCCTAACAACAAAGAATTACCTGGCCCCAAAGTGTACCCTGACCAAGTGTTGAGGTTTAGGAATTCTGCTGTGGATCACCAACTTCTACTTCTCTTTATTAACAATACTACTGTATGTACCTGAAAGTATAATTTTTAGAATGCTCTAGAATTCAGACTTGGAGTCATCATCTCATAAATGTTATTTTACACCTTCTTCTTTTATGCTCCTATGTTCAAATTTTCCTGAGGTTGATTTCCAGAGTTCCACTATTACTATGATATTCTTTTAAAAAATTAAAAATGCTGTATTTTGCAGTGAATATTGTTAGTCTATGTTCCTATTTTTCATAGTAGAGATAAAACAAAATACCAAAAAAATGAGGGGAGTGGGAGTTGGTGCATGAACGCAAGTATCTTCATTTATTTTGTTATGCTCATCGCTGTATCTTACATATTAGGTGTCAATAATTGTTAAATAAACTGATGGAGCTAAGTCTTGATGAAGACTGCCTGCCACCAGATTCCCTTCAGAAAGTGAATTGCCTGCAGAAGCTCACCCCTGGAAGGTCCTAATATCAAATCATGGCATATGCCTGCCTTTCATTCCAAAGCTTCTTTATCTAATTGCCTAATTTTCAGGTCCTTGTTCTTCTAAGTATGGACCCTAGGGCAGCCAATCAAGACTCTGTTCTGATCATTTAGATCTCAAGTACAGATGATAGGAAATTATGTTGCATTTTTATACACACACACATATACACACATATATATCTTCTTTATTAATTGGACATAAGGAATAAAGAGGAGTCATGAATCAGAAATCACACTAAATTTTCATATCCAAGTAACCCAATTTGGTAAAAGACCTGAGACGGGAAGGGTAAGAGGCATGTCCTCCAGACTGGAATTTAGTACATATAAGAGGAATTGTTACAGGTAGAAGTTCTATCCAAGGAAACAGAGTAAAGGCACAGAGAAGCTAAGAATCACAGAAGTAAAAGAACAGTGAGTCTGTTAATAGTGAAATGTAAGTAACTGTTCCCTCAAGACTAAATAAGCCAACTTACAGTAGTTGCCAGGAGAATGCCATGTGATTACACTGATAGGAACTACCCTTTATGTTTGAGATGGAGTCACCTATTCCAGGGACACAGGGAGACAGGGGTGGACACATGGACAAAATGATTGGGGTTTTGATCAAAAGAAATAAAGGAAGAAATGAATGTTAGGTATGCAAGCAACAGAACCTTAGACCTTTTTCACAAAAGTAGATACCAAGACAGGCTAGCCCCGGCCTATATTTGTGGAACTGATTTGCATCTATTATGCTCTTTACTTTTGTTATTAACTAAGATGCAGATATCTACATTTTTATCATTAAGTTTCATATTGTGTGGTAAGTTCCACTTATCTGCTAAGTCTTGGCACTGTCATCCCTTATACAAGATAACCGACTCTAAATTATACTAATTAGAAAACCCACATTTTAAAAAAATTTAAAAAACAGAGGAAAAAAAAAGAGAACAGGCAGGATACCCTTTATTCTCCTTTCATGCACTAAGCTAGACACTTAAAATACATTAATTCGAATCCTCGCAACCTTATAAAATTAGTATTGCTACCTGATTTCTATAGATAGGAAATCTGAAGTAAGGCAATGTGGCAAAATTCAAACAGCTAGTAAGCGGTGGAGCTAGGATTCAAACGCAGGCCTATTTCATTCCAAGGTCTCCACTATTTATATTTAATACAATCTCATTTCCCTAATGACATTGCTACTTAAAACATTTATTGAACATCCACGTGAATGTTTTCTGGATTTTTAAAGAGAATTAGAAAGATAAGACCTTCCCCTCCAATAAACTGCACACACTTTAGACTTAGCAGTAAACTGTGTTAATAAACATAGCACAAAAACCCTCTCTTCTCTGTTGGAAAAAAAAAAAAAAAAAAGGCAGAAGCCTAAAAAGTGTTCTGGTCCCACAAATGCAGTTTATTATATATAACTCAATGAACATATAAGATTGATAGTAAAGGGAACTGAATATAAGTTGAACACTAGGGGTTTTTTTTTAAAACAAGAAGAGCTCATGTATGCTCTCTTGAACAATATAAATCCAGCTAGTTCCCTACAATCTGGAATTTTAATCTAGTGGAAAATAGAGGGAAATGGTCCTATAATATAGTTTACTTCATTGAGTTTGTTTGGTTTTTTTTTAGTAGAAATTATATGAAAAGCATACACCTCTATATTGTAGGGAATACAAACTTTGATAAAGCAATTTCAATAGAGTTTACAATTTAGGAGGAGAAACAAGAAAACAAAACATAGCAGAAGACAATCTATGACAAGTGACCCACTATTTATAAAAAATTTTGGCATTTGTAAGAATAAAGTAAGCAATTCTAGCTAGAATGATGAGGAAAGGCTTTAGGGAAAGAAGGATCTGAATTTGGGGCTGGATTCTGAAAGATAGCAAAGATTTCCAAAAGTGAATTTAGGGGAAAAGCACATTATGTTTGTGCAGAACGGAAGCCTTGGTAAAGGAAAGTTACACCAGACTCTTGGATGATGAGGAGACAGGATCAAATGGTAGCAAACTGGGGTGTGTCCCCAAGGAATGGTAAGTAGTGGCAACTTCATATTAGCAAAGAGCTAAAACAAAACTAATATAAATGTTTGTTGATCTGATGAGGGGTTGGACCAATAAAAAGCAATATATGATTATATTCTAACTATACTTTTAAAACTATTCTAGCTAAAGATTATTTAGACGACAAATGATGTAGAGTAAAATATTTCATATATACTTTCTTTGGGTATTTAGGTAAATGCTGCAAATATCATTAAGTGTTTAGAAATGTTAAAATTACCTAACTGTCCATTGCTTTTGTTCAGAACTCACTCTACCCTTTAATGTTAGGAAAATCACTGGCAACAGCCTTTAGAAAAGGTATAAAAAATTTAACCAAAGCTGAGAAAAGAGGTGAAGGGCTTCGATTTGATTTTGCTAATGCCAAAACAAAGTAAGCTTTTTTCATAATAACAGCAATATTCAGCTATGCCAAAAATAAATTCTAATTAAAAATAAATTTGAAAAATTCTAATATGTTATTAACCTCTTCTCATCTACACTCTTCTCTAAGGGATGATACTTCTGCTAAAGACAGATACTTTCTGCTGAGTGATGGCTTTTTCCTGGTATCTCTAGGGCTGGGGCCTCGGGCTTCCTTCCCGAATGGGAGTGGGGGAGGGGAAGAGGGAGGCAGAGACTAAAAAAGAGAGACCACTTAGGGCTGTAATAGTTCCTGGTGGCAGATGAAATGATAATATTAGGGCAAGGAATAACTTGGGGATAGCATAATGCTTTAATAATTTGGGTAACTTCTTTTTTCAAGTTAAAAATTGAAAAATATAAATCGAAATAATGAACTTTATTTAAATCTCTCTGAAAATATTATCCCATGTCTTTAGGAGAGTCTCCAAAAATCATTTGGCTCTTGTAAATTTGATTGAATATATGTTGAACATTGAATCTCATAGAAAATTCTGGATTACCTTCTGGAATGTTTGGTTTATTAGTGACCAGATACTTTTAAAAGTAAAAGCAGAGAAGGTGGAAAAGTGGTCAATATCTAATGAGATAATTCCCCAAACATTATTGGTTAAGATTTTTTTTTGGTATCAGGGTATCTTTAAAAAAATAAGTACCCAACCCTGAACTAAAGAATATGTGCTGAAACAAATGGCCTTATTTACTTGGCCCTTCATATAGTTCAACGATTTGAAAAATTATTTCCCATTTATTATAAAGTTTATTTTAAGAGAAAGAAAATCCAGAAAACAAATCATCCATCAACCATATATTTACAAAAACCACACAAAAACAAGTAGCAATATCCCAAATGGTGTTACTCCCACAACTGAGCCTTGTACTTTTAGCTAAACATGAAGACACTTAAAGCCATATAAATTCATTTTAAAAAACTACTTTTTTCCACACAAGTTAAAGAAAACTTTTGCAGGAAGAAAAGAATTATAAAGGAAAAAACACTCTTTTTCACTTTTTAGTATCAAATTTTGTTAGGAAAAACAAGCATGTGGTATACAAAAAAAACCTGGGAACAATTTTTAAAAATTAGGCTTTTTTTGTTTCTTAATCTTTTTATTTTAAACTTACAGTAACACTAAGATAATAAATGAATGATTTCAACAATAAATGTCAGTACTAGATTCAAATACAATACTTAGTAATAGATTATTGGTGTTTTATGAATACCTTGCTATCCAAATAGCGAATGGAGTATCACAGAGTTCAAAGAATTTAGTATCCTAAACCCTTCCCCAAAGCAAAATTTTAATGACAAGGTAAACATTAAATAAAATATCAGTAAATATTTTAGTTAATTCAACTGAAGCTGAAATGTTCAACTGTGAAGCACATGCAAAATAAAGCACTTCCTATACATTTTAATGCCAGTGAAAGCATGCACCAACACATTACAGACTTCATTACCAGATCTTTGTTATTGCAAAGCTGATAACCCAATAGAAACTCAAGTAGCTTTTCTACATATCTCAACGAATTTTTCGTATTTACAAATCTGTTAACCAAATCATCTTGAATCATAGGAATTAAATATCACTGCCCTTTAAGATATATAAGACTGTAAAAATGTAAGAATGCTGTTTCATGTAACAATGGTCTGGAACATTATATTGAAAAACAGTATTGTAAATAAAAATGCATAGATTTAAAAACAGTATTCTTCTTATAAGTCTTTTAAAAGTACTTGCATGGAAACGTGCAGAGAACATTCTATTTTAAAAATCATTGAGAGGATACTTCTTTTAAAACTACCGTTGTTTCAACTATTTTACTTATTATATGGGGACAGCTATACTATTTACTAAAACAGAATTTAAATGTTTGGAAAAATAGCTTAAGAACAAATTAAGATCACTTTAAAAGGTTAAATGTTTAAGAGTAAATTATAGCATGTCTACATGACCAAATTAGGACTAAACATAATTTATCCTCATGTTATCTAACTTCATAATGAAATGTTAGTCTGATATAAATATTCTAAGAGCTGGATAGCCTTTTCTCCCTAACAGCTAGCTACACTGCTTATTACAGAGGTGAAACAGAACAGGAGCAAAAAGAAATATATTCAACTAATTCCTTCCTATATTTGTAGGCAGTTCTATAAAACATTTTTCTTTTTTGCCAACCAGCAATTTGTCCTTGTTAAAACCATCCCAACCACCACCACCAGTTTCTTTACACTGTGAGTTCTAAGAGATAAGCTACAGTTCAGAAACCTCAAGTGATGCTAAAAGATAACTGATTAAAAAATAAGTACACTTATAAACTACCATGATATACATAAAAAGATCATTATTTTAAAAAATCTACTTAGTAACCTTTTTTAGCTTCTTTAAAAAACAACAGCTTGGATGTAAAATAGGTATAGTGGTTCAAAACATTTTAATGCATAAAACACATGAATTAAGAGGCAGATTTCAATAAATATTCCATATAAACATAAAACTTTGATAGCTTATTTATTTTGAGATTCACTTCAGCACTATCTGTAACTAAAAGGGAAGTCACATGACTTGCACAATGAAAGAGAAAGAAGTTTTCTTTCCTTTCCTTTCCTTTCTACAGGAAGAAACAAAAGCTCAGTATTAGCTATCCAAGGCCAATGGGTGGGGCCTGCAAGCCAAAAAGCTGTAATGGATTGAGCTTAATCTTAATGGGGGCCCACTTTAACCTTCTGAAAGCATCAAAAATGTGAAAACTGCAACTAGAGCTTACATAAAATAACAAGCATTTCATTTCAGTTAGGTTTTAGAACTAGAAAATTCTAATTCAGTTTATAAACAATGTTGGTGCTTTTGTTGGGGTAAAATCACCTATGATTTCCTACACAGATACACCATCCCCCACTGGCACACAGATACTTCACAAGCTTCTTGAATAAATAGGAGTATCCAATGTCCAGAGTGATGGGTGGTCCTGAGGTCCTGAACCAGAGCTGTATACTTTTAAGGGATGCTGAGATAAGAACAAAGTGTTTTGTGTTTGTTTAAACCTGGGTTTATATTTAAACTCCTTACACCATTATTGATACAGTTCATAAACTTACGCTATAATTGATTCAGGCAAGTTTTAAGTGTCAGCATAGATGTTGGAAATTAACCACATCAAAACAAAATACTTTGGGGCTTTTTATAGATCTGATTCAAATTAACTAATTCAATTTACTTAAAAGTAATCACTACATCTCAAAGGTGTAAATCTCAAACTGAGATAGAATATTGTATCACCACACTTTCACTACCAAGAGGATGCTTTTATATTATCTTATGAAATCTCATGTATTTAAATGAAATTACATACATCAAACAAGCTGCAGTGCAATAAAAAACTTCTAAAAATAGTGAAATTAACCCATGTGGAGTCACAATCAACCATCAACCATTTTTTTTATACTTGAGCCTTTACCATAAGTGTAATATAAAGAGGGGTTTTTTTTTTGTTTTTTTTTGGGGGGGATTGGGGGGGTTGTGTAGTTTTGTGGGGTTTTTTGTAGAGCAGAAAGGCAGGATTTACAAGTGGCCCAAGGAAAAGATAAGCGATGAATAGTTCTGACCCCAGCTTCTCTGGCTTGATCAAGTGGGGCTGCAACCTGAGCCAAAGGGCGCAAATTCCTCACCATTCAAAATTCTTCAATGGCATGGGGGAGGAAACAGTGAAAGGGGCAAACATGCAAATCCAACTGTCCTTAGATTCAGTATTCAACTAAAAATTTTAATTAGAGAGCTAAAGAAATGAGGTCAATACTGTGATTAAATATCTGGCTCATGGTTTAACCATTCCTAAAAACAGAAGCCTTTTCTTGTTAAAATAAAAAAGATTTATTCATTTATCTTTATAAATATAATACACTGAACTGTGCTAGGTATGTGTCTCTAATATCATTTAATCTATTTAAAGAAGTTGTCGAAAAGTGGAATTAGTTTCCAAACACCAGTCTTTCCATTATTATAAGCAAAATGATGCATTATTAAAATCATACTTTGGGAAAAAAGTTGACAGAATTGTAAGTTTTAAAACACAGAGGGTGCCAAAGACAAATAAAAAGGTATACACATTTTAAGAAAGGACAAAACTTGTAACATACCAATAACAAAAGATGTAGACAAGTCACGTTTGACTCCTGCAATTACAAGAGATGCTCAAAGAGGTTACCATCAGCGTAATTTTAATACAGTTTATTCCTTTCTTAAAATATGTATACATTTTTTTGGCACCTTCTGTATATCAATAATCTAAGCATGTAAGGTGATAAATATAACCATTGTTGTCAGTCTTCAACTAAGGATAAAAATAATTCTTATATGAATGAATATATGTTAGATAAAAGAATTTTGGCATTATAGTATCTAGGAAAATATCAGCAATGGCCTAAAGAATTGCTTACAAAGCTTAAGGAAAAAAATGGTCATAAACAAACCATGGCCAAAGTAAAATTAATTTTAAATTGACAGAGTCTTTACATAATATAGCACAATAAAACTGAACAAAAATCTTAAAGTTATCAAATTAAGCTTACAAGATTTTGAAATAGAGGGCAACTTTAAGATTAACAAAAGTAATAAATTTAAGTGGATTTTGATTTTAAAAAGTGGACTGTTACAACAAAAGGTTAAAGTAGCTGGTAAAAATTAAGTATGTTATTAATAGCACAATAAAATAATATGGTTCCAAGCACTGGTAAAGATACTATGCATGAAATCTGAAAAATTTATTTTAAGACTGATGAGAAATCATTGTATTTAGCTCAACATTTAAAGACTAACATTTTTTATTATAGTTATCCCCAAATTAAATGGGTAAAGGCCATATAACTAGACTGTAAAAAGAGTACATGGGAAAAAATGATTCTTTGCTGTTATACACCATTAAGAAAAGAATGAGAATTGGAAAAATTTTATTTAAAAGTTTGCTAAAAGGAAGAAAACGAGAAGATATATAGCAAGCTGTAGAGCAGAACTCTTAAATCTATCATAGAACCGTTTACACTTAGTATGTGATCAATAAAAAATAGTTGAATAAATTATTGAAAAGAGACATTCTTCTAATTTTCTTGAAAGGTAATAACTTTTACACAATAAACCATCTTGTCCATTTACATCTCTAAGAATGTTTATACAAAAACTCAGTTGAGATAGAATTCACTAAATTTCCCACAAGAAATAATATGAATATCAATAAACCTAAATCCCCCCATTAGGCAAGCAGAGAGTTTATAGTGTATGAAAAGTATCATAAGGATAAATGAAATTAAGGCTGAAATGCATACTAACTAATCTCACTTTCACAAGCACAGAAACTACTGGGCTGGTGTAAAGATAATTTCCAAGCAGAAATAACTAAGAGAAACAAAACACATGAAAATAAATGTGAATTATATTTGATAAAGGATACTGGATTGTAGCCGATGTCTAACAAGACAAAGTTAAAAGGAACCAGGTCATTTTAACCAGTAATATAACATATCAATTATCACATAGGACAATTGAGCCTTCTCTTTAAGGGTGACTACAAATGGGCACAAAAGAAACTTTTTGGGTGATTTAATGTTCTAGCTCATGATTCTGTTGGTGGTGGTTATACAACTTGTCAAAACTCATCTAATCATATACTTAAATTTGGTGAACTTTATTGGATATAAATTATACCTCAATAAAGGCCAAAATATAAAATAAATGACATGGGCTTACCATCTGTTAAAAATTCTGACAACACTTTATATGGTGGGAGTATTAATAAAAATATAGTGCTCAAATAAAGATTAAAACTAAAACATGGGATTGTCACATTTTAAAAATGATTTTCATGCATGTCAATTGATCCTTACCCTATTCCTCAAAAATAGAGAGGAAAGATATTATTGACCAGTGTTCTCATGCAGTGTTACCCCATGAGAATACTGCAATTCCATAGATGTGACTAGCTAATAGTAAGGAACCAACCAAGTGTCAAAGCCAAACCACACCTTCATTTCCAATGTTTTCTCCCTCACTCTATCTACCACACCACTTCTCCTTTGTAATAACTATGTACAACATTGTTGTGTCCTTACTATTTCTCAAGCTCTGTATTTAGGGCTTTACATGTGTAATAACATTTAATCCCCATGATAGCCTGCTACGAGGTAGGTACATTTTTATCCTTTCATTTATAGGACACTGAGACACTGACAAAGTAACTTAGTACATCCCCCCTGGACATAAAATAAACTAGAATTTGAATAATGATCTATTTGAACAGATTCTATACCATTACATAGTATCTCAAAAGGATTAAATAATTATCAATACAGCAACAGATATTACATTATCACAGCAAGTCTATTTAAAACAATATTTTTTCCTTATCTTATACTGAAGAATACACAAACTGGATATGTACACCTGAATACACAGGTGAAATTTCGTGGTACAACAAACTATTAAAAATATCTATATAACAAAATTACTTCCAAGCCTCTGTTTATATGATACTTTAATATCATAAAATTATTTTTAAAAAGCCTTGTAGTTCATTGTAATAAAAATTAAGCTATTAATGTTATACAACATATTTTGCCCTATTTTAAAGAGAGCACATAAAAGAAAATACCAATTTAATTTTCCACCATGAATATATGCTGCTGAAAATAACCGTGATTTTACTGTGGCAAAGGCTAATTTATATTTTAGTTTACTTATTCAATACATACTTGCTAAGCAGTTTATGTAACATCTCTGCTCTTCACAACAACTTGAAAAATTAGGTATTACTACTCCAATTTACAGCTGATTATAGAAAGATATATAACTCTAAATCTATCAATGATCTATAAATCTTATTTTAGATGGCATTTCCAAATTGGCAATTATTTCGATATTGAGGGAGAAGGGGAGTAATCATCAGATTATCTTCCAATTTGTTGCTAGACAGAAGAGAAGATTAATCCTGATGTATCAAAATGCGACATAACACTTGTTACTAATTGGATAGAATACTCACTAAAAGATCATTTCTAAATGTACTCCACTGATCTGTAATGTATTTTCCTGAATATGTTACGGTTACCAATTTTTCTGATATTAGAAGATGTTACAATCAAATCATTTTAGAGAGGAATATAAATAATTTAAGTTTCTTATGAACTGTATATGTTACAATATCATAACACACGACACCTACATACTGAACAAGTTGAACTTCCTATCACTTAAAATTCAGTGAGCATTATCTCAAAGTATGAAGAATTGGTAATAATAACTATTTTATTTATTTAATATTTAACTCCAAATCAAGTGGATAGCATATCATATTTAAAGTAGTAAATTTCCAGTTTAATTCATTAAAAATATCACTTTAATTTTTTAGGTTATATTTGGTTTAGAAATAAAAATACACTGCACCATATTCTTAACTAGTAGCTTTTAGGTTAGTCACAATACTAAAAGAACTACTCAGTTAAGATATACAAAACTATCCTCAATATTTATGTAATTTCTGAACAGGAAGAGTCCAACCAAATTCAAATAATAAGGGTTCCCTGCTGCCTCAAAGTAACAAAAGTTACAATGAAGGACACACTTTTTAATCTACCATGTTGAGTGCAGGTAACAAAGTTTTTAACTTATGAAACCTAGGAACTCTGAGATGAGTTAAAGACAGGTTAAAGATGTTATGCTGAATACTTACTTGTAATTGTTTTGTCACTTAAAATATTTGTATAAAAATAATTCTTTAATTTGTTGCCCTCATTTACTGTGAATTTTTTTAAAAAGGATCAAAAATAAGAAAGGAAAATACTTGACTTACATCAATAATCTTTAAAATGAGGGAAGACGATGTCTTAAATATGTACCCAATTCCTATTTCATGTTTAAATTAAATGAGAAGAACATCTTTTTAGAAGTACACAAAGAAAGTCTTGAAAATAGACCAACGTTTGAAAATCAGGACAGTATCCAATATCTTTTATAAGACAATTAAAGTCTTATAAAACTTTGATTTAAATGCCTTTAAATGTGATTAGTTTAAAGCATTTTGTTTGAAATTATTCCAAATTGGTCAACTGGGCAAACAGTCTTGAAAATTTGGTACATTTAGGAACTATTTTCAAAATAGTTCTAAATAACTAACATGCATAACTCACTAACAAACTGCTATAGGATCACTTTTTTAAATTTCCAAGATTTCTCTAATTTTTTTGAAATCGCAATTTTCAACAGCCCTGAGAACAATAATCACATCTGTTCTGCATATGAAAAATGTTTTCATGCTAAACTATGAAAAAAGTAGACATGGCTAATAAATTGGTGATGACATACTATGAATAGCCCTTAAACATGAACATATTGGAATCAATTTGTTTACATAAATTGTATAATTAATACTGAAAACATTGAGATATGAACTCTATGCTACATCGATTGAACTGTGTATAATACTTCAAATTTTCATATAAGTATTAGTCATCTCGAAATGTTTTCATATCTTATATTACTAATAAAATGCTTTAAATGCACCAGTTACAATAATTATTCTTATTTCTTCTATTTCCATTACTCTTTGAGATGTTTTCTAAGCAAAGTAACAAAAGGAACATAAAATACATAAATTCTTTGTAATATGAACATCGTATTCTCCATAAAAATCAAACTATTAGTCAGAAATAAAGAGCATAGAAAACATCAGTACTTAAAAGGTAAATGAATTCAAAACCAAATTATTAAAAAATATTTAAGCCTACAGAGTAAAGGTGACTATATTGCAGTCATTTTAAATTACTTTCTCTTTGAAAAAAATTCTTAAATTGTGAAATAAATGAAATACATTCATGTTAAAAATTCTTTGTATGTATTTGATGTCAAAGAATTCCAAATATTACCCAAAAAGTGAAGAAAGATTATTATGCAAATGAGCTGGAGAGAGGGCAATAAGGAAGAAGGATTCTATCCCTCTTCTAAAACAAAATAAAGTTCAAATGATCATTTTATCTTACTAGGTGAGACAATGTCTTTGAAAATCAATGTCAAAATCTTTGTTAAAAAAAAAAACGTTAGAGGATAACAAACTTCAACAGGCAGTTATTGGGGGACATTGCCTTTCTCCAGAAAAGATCTAATATTTAATTACTGTGTAATTCATCTAAAGTACCATCTAATATTTAAGTCCTATTAAAAGCTTACAGTATATGAAAAAGTTCCCAGAGACCTTTCCAGGCAATTTAAACATGTTAGTCCACAAACTAACTGTAGATGCAAATTCTTAAAATTTATTAAAAACAATAAACTGATAGGAGTATTAATTATTAGCTCTTACAAAAATGATTGTATTATAATTGATGAAATCACCTTAGTGGAAACCTAGGTTTACAAGTTGGTATAACCATGTAACTCTTCCTTCAATTGAGAGACAAATGTATGTTTTGCATTGGATTCTTAAGTAAGAAATTCCTACAAATTTATCCTATTTACAAACTCAATCATCATAAAAATTTTCAAATTTTAAATATTAAATACTTTAAGAAACACTTTAAAAATAGTGCGCCATGACAAAATTCAAATATAATAGACAAAATAGTCATTACTGAATGCTATCAATGTTTCAGTATTAACATGTGTCAGAATACATGTACATTACCAGTCCACAAAAATAAGACCATTTAAATCAGAGGTTCACATCAGCAAGTCATTTTAAACCATCAATGGTCATGCACCATCCTCAAACAGCACAATCTCACTACATTTATCAACAAGTCTAAAGATAGGCAAAGTACAGCACCTAACTTAATGTGTTTCTTTTTAAGGAGCTGGTAACATTACAGAAACTAAAAGTTTGATTATATTATTGCCAACAAATTTTAAATGGAATTATGTAACAATGTACAGATCTATTTAAAAAACACAAACATATAAAATGTATATATATTTCTCTTCATTTCTTGGTGCAGCTCTTTGCAGTCAATATTTTCAAAAGAGAAAAATAAATCCTGGGTGACTTGGAGTAAATTTTTAAATATTATTTTAAAGAAACAAACTATTTTTTTATTTTCCCAGGTATATACTATTAAAAATGTTTCCAAATACTTTTTAAAAAATCCAATGACACAGGTACTTCTGAACACTCATGTCATATATTTAAAATAGTAGATATTGGTCCTAATTATCCACAATGACCATTCTTTCACAACAAAAGAGTATATAGACATAATGGGGAAAAACCTAATTTATAATTATACATAAACTCTAGTATACTTTCAAAAATGATGATGGTAAAAATGGCAGCAAAAAACAATTTTAAATGTTTTAAAAACTTTTACAAAATGGTCTCGAATTGCAACCTGATTGTATAAGCAATGCTCACATGTTACCTATACACATCATTTATGACCATCTAATTGTTACTTGTAGTTGTCTGGCTAAAATCAGTAGAATTCCTGTCGTCTTCAAAGCAATTATTCATATGATTTATACCCAATTTATGTTAAGTTCCTGTATAAGACAGGAACTTAGGTATCAAAATGAAGCCAAAAAAAAAAAAAAAAAAAAACTTGGCTGATCCCTCTCCTCAATTCCCCAGCACTGTTCCCCTCCCCCAATTCAAAAAAAAAAAAAAAAGAGCAACTGATACCTAAATTTTCCCTAGGAAAAAACTGAGATATATTTTTAAAAAACAAATGCTGTAATCATCAAAAATATCCCCTAAAGTGTTACTTTCTAATTTTAAATTTAAAGATTATCATGCCTGGTTTTTTACATCACAAAAACGCTAAAACTTAAGTTTTATTGACTTTTTACATACTTCTTCCTAAGAATGTATCTAGATATATTCTTCTGAAGAACACAAATATACATATTTAAAGAGCACTTTTATTACATGTTGTTTTAATATTGTTCTTTTAGTAAACATATGATGTGTAACAAGATTAAAGCAAGTCTTAAATAATCAATTATTGTACTCTAGAAAACTGTTTGCTATCTATAAAACTCTTCCAGCAACACAGCATTTCTTAATTCAGTGAATATAGGAATGTTTATCAACATAAAACCATTAAACAGCTTAAATTTGGATGCTTCATGGTTCTAAACATCAATATTAAGATATCTAATATTTGAATATATTAAAAGGTAAACATAGAAAACCAAATTATAACAAGGTGTGATCAGACAAAGAAGAAAAGGGCTATTTTTTTCATTTATCTATAAAACAAATTTATGAGATCGTAAAGAACAATTTAACAACCTAAAGAAGGTTCAAAGGGGGGAAAGCCAGAGCCTGACAGAAATGGATCTGTCAATGATTTCAGTCATTCAGTCTAGGGAGGAAAAAAAGCAGAAAATGTGGCTTCATTTTGCAATATAAAGTAGGAGGCATAAAATTCAGTAGCCTGTCTGTAGGCTTCTATTTATGTATTTAAACCCTGTTTCAATTCACAGATTATGCTGATCCTTCCACATGTAAACAGCCAATAATGATGGCCAGGCCTTTAGGAAAGGAAAACACACACCACACAGCAAGGTCAGGAAGCTACCAAGCACCACAGGACAACAGATCAAAACAGAATGGTTTCATATGTTTCTATTGTTTATATACTTAATTTGAAGATGATATTCCTTAGGGGGAAAGGACGCTGTAAATATTACCAGGGACATGCAACACAGTATCAAATAAAATACATACTTTTCACATAAATAGACTATTTCCTGAATGTCAGTCAACCTGTAGTATTGATAGCCATTCAATTTTTAACATAAATGTCAAGCCAAACTAAACCTCTTTAGTGTTAAATCTTTGCTCCTATCTAAAAATTATTACAGAGAATTTATAGCTCTTTAACTTATTCCTATGAAATATTGAAGCTTGCAAACTGTAGACTTCCCCCCCCCCCCACAAAGAGATTAAGCAACAGAGAGGAGTGGATTGAAAGGAGATGAGGTATTAATTTGCTTGATTCTGGGTAAAATTTTGAAAATGAGAAGCAATGGCATTCTGTTTGGTATTAAGCATCTTTAAAAATTACAACACACTATAAGCAATGGTAGAAATTTACCCCAAGTAGCAGACTAGCACATTTTAAACACACAAGCTAAGGCCGCCTCTGGCCACATGTTTTTTTGAGTTCAGGCTCTTAAAGAGACAGTGTCCTTGGTCCTATGCCCTACACTGAGCACATTTCTAAAATGTTTGATTACCAAGCATCCTCCCTTACATTACTTCAAATCCATACTAGGCCAACAGTGTTCTACTTTATTTTACTGTAAAATCCAGTTAGTTTTACTTAAATCTACAAATGACTACCGGGCAGGCAGAGATTAAGTAACAAGAAAAGCTACTGACTAGAGATGTCTAAAATATGAGGACCTATAGATTTCTTATAACAGCAAATTGTTGTTGGTTTGTGTGTGGGTTTTTGTGGTTTTTTTTTTACTTAAAACGATCACTGTTTCTTCATTCATTTACCCACTCATTCAGCAGGCATAGACGACACAGTACATTGTAACCCATTAACACCGGAAGCTACATCACTGCAATTTCGCTGTCGAATGAAGAGGGGGAACTTGCTAGTAAAGTCAGCCAGCACCCAAGCAATAAAATTTCAAAGATTTCATTTTCTGTTGAGGAAAAGATACCCAGGAAGGAGCCCACCCACGCACCCTAAAAACTGTATTAATTCGTGACTGTAAGGAAGACTTGTCTTTCAATATACCGAAGGGCACATTATTGGCTAGCCATTGACAAAACTACTGATCAACTAACTCTTCCACGTGAAAAAAGGTGAAGGGGGAGGAAAAACTTCGGCTTACTTGGTGTACGAATACATCGACTGGAATATCCAAGGGGCTTCCCTCTCGGTTTATCATGGAGATGAATCCAAATCCCATTCGCACATTGAACCACTTACAGTGGCCAGTTCCGTGCAAAACCTGGGATTCCTCCTCTGCCTGCTCCGGCAGCTTCCCGGGCTCTTCTCCACCACCTTTGCTTGCCCCGCCTGAGTAGAACAGGACAAAAAAAGTCAGTTAGTCTGCATTGCCATACAGTTCATTGAAAGAGGAAAAAAAAAAAACCAACAAAACTGCTTGGGAGCTGTGGGGGAGAGGAAATAGAAAAAAAACGCGATTAAGTGGTTGATTCCTTATTTTCTTCTACAAAAAATATTTAAAATGAAAAGGGTTAAAAGGAGAAGCGGGGGAGGGGGAGGCACACTGTGCTATCGATCACATCCACTTCCACGTTTCTGTACATACGTGTACTTTTTCATTTAACTCCGTTTTTCAGCCACATATTACAGTACAGCATGAGATACTTTACTTGCATATTGCTGATTTAACACTGATCCCATTTACAAAGAGAAATTTTCAGCGAAACTCTTCTCTCCGGCGGGCACGAGGAGGAAAGAGAAATCGCGAAGGTTAGAACTATTTTAATGCACATGCGGCGGCAGCGAATCCGGGGTTATCTGCAATGTGCATTCCCCTCCCCCAGATAACTTTCAATTAAAGTTGGGGTGGAATGGGGGAGGGGGCAGGTGTATAAAAGTTTTCTTGGGCTCACTAACTGAAACTGCGTTTAATCACACTCAAACAATTCAAACAATAGCCCCCTGAAAGCTTTTCAAGTTGTGAATCAGTGTGGGCGGTACAAAACATTTTTGGAGATCTGTAACAATAGGTTGCAGAAAGCCCCATTGCGCGATGGGGGGGTGGGGGTAATGCCCAGTATTGGGGTAAAAAGGGGAAGGGGGGGACGGGCAAAGAAGGGTGGGAGAGGGGGAGGGGGGAAAGAAAGGAGGAGAGAAAAATCACAGTAAAACAATAGAAAAATTAACCTTCGGCCATGTTGCCCCACGGGCCCTCTGCTCCAAACTCGAGAGATGAAAACTTTCCCTTTGGAACGGAGTGATCTTCTGCCTCAATCTAACATCTTGATTTTGTGCGATCACAAATTTAGCTCGCATGGTCTAATGTGCTTTCCCTCTTTTGATTTTTTTCTCTTCTCTCTCCAGTTTCTGGCCCCCTGAGCACACGTGACTTTGTCAATTACATGCTTTCTTGCTACTAATTTCACCTCGGATCCTTAAGGGGCAGGCAAGAGGAAGAGATAACCAATCGCCATTTCATCTATGCTGACATCAAAATAATTTATGAATGAACACGAAAAACTCAAACATGTTATCTTAAAGACAATTTGGGACGCTTCTTTAAGATAAATTAGAGTGCTGATTTCGTGCTTTTACTTAAGCACAATGGAAGGTTCTTGTGAATCGTCGATTTAGAAAAACAGCAGTCATATATGTGCACACGCGTGCCTTATACACAAGCCTATCCAAATAATCTCATTTAGGAGAAAAAAGCCATTTAAATAACGCAACCAATGTTATGTTTTTTCCCCCCTAAGAATTCAACTGCTCGATAGCAGTAAACCTGTCTGGGACGCAAATTTCATATTTAATTCAATTCTTAAAGGAAATACATAATTTACAAAAAATCTAATTAAACCTAATTACATCCCCATGAAAGTTTAGATGATTACACCTACAATAAGACAAAAGCACACAATTACCTGTGCCCCGAAATTTTTTCAAATTTAAAATAAAATCCTATCGGAAAAATCACTATCACCTTCATGTAGTCAAATTGTGTTTAAGTTTTATCAATTCGGACATTTGAGAGGGTTGGTAAGAAATTGTACTTCACAGGTTTCTCCGCCATTTCTTTCCGGGGGAGGAGATGTGATTAATGACTTCCTAAATAACAGCCCAGTTTTCCAGCCTAACATAGAGTGAACCTCAATCAGTGGCGATTGTTCCCCAAGAGCAAGACGACGTAGGGCAGGGAGGGGGATGGGTGCGCCTGGCAGGGGAGGTGAAGAGGAGCTGCCAGCAAAGGCAGCTACAGAGCCAGAGAAAGAGGTGGGGGAGAAAAAAAAGCGGGCGCCGGTGGGGGGAGGGGTGAAGAAAGAGACGCAAATGGGAGAAAAAAGGTAAACTCATATAATATTAACTGGGCTCTGACATTTTAGACGTCAACTACCAGTAGATAGTGGAGTCGAATAAACGAAAATTTAATAACGGAATTGGCTATACCGTCCCGTCCCCGGCCCGCTCCCAGTTTCAAAATGCTTTCCCCTTACCTTTCAAATTGGTTCAAAATGATTGTAGATTACTAGATGCTGACACCAATATTACCGCTCTCATCGAATACTACAATGAATATCATAGGTCAACTAAAAATGCTTTATTTCCTTAAAATAGAAAATATCACCCGTTTTTGAAACATTAAAACGCACTACCACTTTTTCCCCACCCCACCCCCATTTCTTAAACAAGCAGTTTACGGAGAAACTGTACAGATACCACTTCCCTTAGGCAAAGCTACTGAGTTGACCCTCCCCCACCAAACCCTCAATCCCCTCCCGATCTCTCCAAACGTCCACACTGCTAACTCCTAACACGCCTGACACTTTGACATCAACTAAAATGTAGGTATCTTGAATTTAAAAGCTTTTGAAAATCCACATACAGCACCTATGTGCACCTTTCCATATTAAACGAAATATAAATTTATGTTAATTGGTTCAGATCTGAAATAAAAGGATGTATATAAATATGCTATTTTCAGCTGTGTGTGATAAAAGGCGTCAAACAAGGCATAATGGATTTGTAAAGATTTTTCGTGTGATTATTTCTTTTGTTGTTTCTCAGGAAATGAGGCAAAGTTTTCTCATTTTATTTACTTTGGGGGGAATAACCATGTGCCAACTGGTAGGGAGGAAAAAAAAAGTGAAAATTCAAATGATTTTGAAAGTAACAAAAGCTGGAAGCTCTCAAAAAATTATTTGCTAACACATTTTTTACTAGGCATTATTTTAATAGTAAATATCAACATTACATTGACCTATAATGATGTAACTTTAACGATGGCATTCCAGGTTAAACATTTCACATAATACAAAACAGGAAAGACTAAAATAAGTGATGTGGGTTTTTATATTTTAAATGCAAGAATTACTTTTAAAAATCAGTATCTGGTTAAGAGAAAAATAATCTGGAAAAGTATTAATGTAAATTGAGGTGAAAAGCTATATTTTATGTAAAAGTAACGGTCATAAAATTCACAGGCCAGTATAATTTAGTCACTGGCAAACATTAATAGTAAACAATATTTTATCTGTGTGTATGTTTTATTTACAAAATCGTTTAATCATCATAAAATCAGAAACAATATTAAGTGGATTCTGAATCCTTGTTTATTGTAGAATTTGATGACATTCAAACCTATCAATACATACATGAAAAGTGTGAAATACATAACTGAACCACATACGATGGTAAGGTTATGAGATTTCCAGTCTTGCCTGATTGGGGGCCTCCAGTATTAGTGGAATTAAGGTAGGGTTCACTGGACTGGTCACTGGTGTCAGAGGTTATCGACTCATTCATTTCCTGAGAGGGACATCAGCCTTTCAAGTTGTGTAGAAGGCTTTTTCAAACTGGGAACTCTGAGAAATCCTCTAACATTCATTGACAAAGAATTTAAGGCAACTGTATTTACATACTTAGGGGGGTGGTAAGAGAAAGGGGGAGAGAAGGGAAGAGCAAAGGGTAGAGGGAAGAGGGAAAGACATTGGGAGGGGAAAAGTGAAGGAGGCACAGTGAGAAACATTAAATACTACCATTTCAGGGATATGGCACTATCTTTTACATAGATTCATCTTTTGTGCCCCCTCCCCACTTTTGAGCCTAAGATCCTTTTATAAAAGTGAACATAATCTCTTTAAGCTCATAGAATGCTTCTTTCACATAAAATGGTCCTATGAATCTCCTAGAATGCCTTCCAATTTGTCACCTTCCTGAAGTCTTCTGGTTTTAATTTTTTTCTCATTTCCTACTTGTTTTTAGTGCCAGAAAGACCTGTGCTTGACTCAAAACGCATGTTTTATACTTGTGAAAGCCAAATGTTTTAGTAGGTTGATTTATCATAGTTCTTTCAAAATGTGTTTAAAATGAGTTCAAGTAGCTACAAAGAATCGTCAATACACTGGGGGTAAAAATCAAGGAAACAACCTATCGTATGCCCATAGGTTATCACAATCTAAGGTTTCTCCGTTTAAAAAGCAAAGTACACATGTTCTTGGCCGTTGGGTTTGGTTTTTTATTTATTTATTATTATTCCAACAGTACAATGCAAGGAACCAAAAGAGGTGCCAGAGCCCACCGTCGTTGTTTTCCTATAAGCAACGAGTGACTTGTATCAAAGCAGAAACAAAGCTTCGGTTCTTCTTAAAACTAGGAGGAGGGGCTGTGGCACTGCGGCGAACGACTCCACCCGTGCTCTCCTCCCGGCAAATGAGGCCGGGGTCTGCAGTGGGGTCTGAGGCCTTCGCAGCCGTGGACCTTCCCGCGCAGCTCGCGCCCCAGGGTCGCCTAGACCCCCAGGCCAGCGGATCTGCCCTTCCCCTCCACCCCCGCCACTTCCTCTCCCCTTTCTCCCTCCAGTCACCTTTCCCTTATTCAGCCCATCACCACCTCCTCTCTACAAGTGTAGACTTTGCGAGGAAGGCTAATGATTTCTCACTAATTAAGGGATTTTTACATTTGTCATTTTGTCTCCAAGAACACAAAGGAAATCCTTGCCTTCACCACTATGGAAGACAACACTTGGCAGAGTCAACTACTTTTACTGCATTTCCAGAGATATATCATTTATAATTTGATCTCTTTATCTGTGAGATGTCAGAGTCTCGGAAATCTAAGATTAGGGAAGTCAAGGGGGAAGGGGCTGAGCAGAACCCGAGAAAATGACCACCACCGCCACTCCCCACCAGGCCGTGCCTAAAACGCAGCGTTCTCCAGCCAGACTCCTGGCGCCCTACTTCAGGGCGGCCACGGAAACGTCGCGGTACGCCTTTGGCGGCTCGGGAGAAGCCGCCGGCGGGGAAGGGAGCGGGGGTCGCCCGGGATGATTTTAGAGAACGCGCGCTCTCTGACCGCGGGTGAGGTTTCTTGCCTAAAAGCTTCGACCCGCACGTCGGGCAAACTATTCCCGATCCCTCCCACTGCGTTTCAGCAAACTACTTGGCAAATAACTTTCTTGAAATTCTCACAATACGGAGTCAAATGAAAGGTGTACTCGGCTGGGTGCTTCGGTCTTATAGTAAAGGCACTTCAGAATATGGGGGCATTTTGTTTTTGTTTTCAAAAAGCAAAATTCCGTTCTCATTTAATTTCCTTTTCTGGAAGCAAAATGCTCTGGCTTAACACAATTGTTTCAATTTGAGAAATTTTACACAGCTGTAAAAATCTCTTAAAATTTTTTCCCTTAAATATCTTAACACGTTTCCCCAGGTATAAATAAAATTATGGAAATACAGCAACCAATTAACATACATTTAAAATTTGCGAAATTGCTTTCAGATTTCAAAAAACAATCATTTGCAAATGTTTCCTTCTTTTGGTCAGTTGTGTTTCAGCAACATATTTAGAGCAATAAAATTCATTCAGAAAAGGGGCATTATTTTAAGACCACCATTTTGTAGAAAGTTCCTTTTAAAAAAACTGAAATAGCAAAAAAATCTTGTTCTAGTAACATACTCCCCCAATGAAAAGGAAAACTAAGAATGTTAGTACTCCTCCCAAGTATCTTCTGAACTGCGCTTAACAAATACTTTCTTAATATGGACAGAAATAGGTTAAAAATCATTTTGTAAAAAAGCACTATGCTATTTTGCCAAGAATAGCACAAAAGCTTCATGTTTTATAAAGGAACTTTCATGAAAAATAAGTATTTTTCACCTGTACTACTTGAACATGCATGCTTCATAAATTAAAGATCTTTTTGCAGTAAATATTCTGAGTCTATAGAAATGACACTAAATAATGCAAACATGTAATTCTTTCCCTTCCCCCCAAGGCAATGAATGAAAGTTGATTCTTTATAACTTAAACCAAAATAATCAACTGAAATAAGAGTATCTTATCTTAATATTCTCACTTTGGGTTTATTTTGGAGAAGGGGCCAGGTGGATGGGAAAAAGGAAGGAAAAGAACAGTGAGGGAGTAAAAGATGAGGCAAGTGAGAAGAAATCTTCAGGCTTTAAAATGCCTGTGTTTGGGAAGCAAATCTGTGGAGAAAGAGTATCCAGCTAGAAACTGGAGGCCAGAGTTCTGATCCCATTTACTGACCTTGTGACCTTACTAATCACTAAGCTTCTCTAGGCCTCAGTTTACTCATCTGCCAATGTGAGGAGCCTGAACTAGTCGATGTTCAAGTCTTTCAGCTTAAATGTATGTAATCTCTGGAAATAACCTTTCTTTTGGTGAAAGTGGAACCTTTCCCGGGACAACCCCTTTTTAATCACAAGGAAACACAGACATGAAACTTTATTGCAGTCACTTAACACATTGGTGTTAACATTATTTCCCAACAGAAAAGAAAAAAGGTCTCTGGACTGCCTCCAGTTTACCCCACAGAAAAACCACAATCTATAGTAATCAGAAACTAGTTGGTAAATTAAAATATTGTAGCAACTTTTCAGAATCTTCTTTTTCATGATACTCATTAGAGCATCATCTCCATGTCAAAGGATTCACTCTAGAAAAAAGGAAAGTGTTTGTCAAATGGCCATGCCTACCAGTGGTTCCCTCATTAAACCTTTTGATCCCTACTATTTTCCTCTTGCTATCTACAGTCTTAAATCTGATAAGCTTAATAGAATAACATCTTTTTACTTGTACTTATTAATCCCTATAAACTTTGTCATATCACAGCCTTAAGTGTGTTTTCTAAGTAGTATTAGTCAATAGTAGAGCCAAGATATTAAATTCATCTGAATATAAACCAAAGTATATTATTACTGAATAAAATTGTTACTGAAAAAATAGCATTGTAAGTTTTAAGTTAAATTCAATATAAGAAAATTTCTATGTATCAAAAATCTAGGTTTTATAGTACACCTAAATAAATGAAAGGATATAAATAAAGTCATTTAAAATGTTAAAAGTTCAAATGACTTTTCGTAGTACGAGGAATATGACATGAGTTCATGAAAATAAAAATAAATGGAGCTTCCCTAGATTAGGAAGATTCCCTAATTCCCTGAAAAATGTCTAATATATTGTGCTATTTATGCTACAGTAAATTATTTGAAAACAGCACTAAGTATCTTTAAATTATTCAACATATATGTGTGAGTACTTATTTTGCTATGGGTTTCAAAAATGAACAAGTTATACTTTTCATTCAGCTCCATAAGCATGTAAATAATCTATTACCTATCTTGTCTGAGTTATGGAAAAGGGAATCACAAAATCCAATACTGCTAAAATCAGGAGGAAAAGGAGTTTGAGGATGTCATCCATGCATTCTGGTCACAGTATCAGTTTATAGATGGAATGACCTAGAGTACAGTAGGATATAGTACCCATGTTGCCAAAGTGAATTCCTGAAGTTGTCAAGTATTCTCATATGTCTCTAGTGATCTTTTTAAACAAAAGTAAAATATTTAGTTTAAAAAAAAAAAAAAAAAGACTAACCTGGGGCTGATGAAACCTGGTTGAATGACCTCATCATCCTCTGAAGAACCTAAAATCAGAAAGCTCAAGTCAGTACTACATTAATTGCCTATTTAATTGCCTCTTCTTCACCTTAATGACTCATTAGAAAGCAATAAAATGCCTAGGTTTTGACTCTGTGAAGTCAAATTTAAGACCCACCTAGCAAAAATAGATAACCAGTTGGCATAAACTTGCTTTTCCAATTAAAGGATACTGGTTTAAAAAAACATTTTACACAAGATCATTAAGATGTAGTCAAACATCACAATTTCATAAATTATGCAGTTAAATGTTTTAAAAAATATTTACACTGTAATTGAAGAATCCCATTTTCTTTTTTAACCAGTTAAAAATCAACCCCAACCCACAATACTGTGTTTCTTGATGAATTTGACTATTCTCTTCAGATACAGTATTTTAGAAGACAATCATGAGAATCTAATTGTGGTACTATACCATTGATGTTATGTCTGTTATATTCAAATATTCTTTGAGAAAAAATTACTTTAATGGTAATACATTTAATCATTAAGTATATTTAATTAAAGGTATCTCACATGCATTATCCCAGATTTTAAAAAGCAACAAGTTATTATATGTTTTTAAAAAGTACTGATATCCGCTGGCAGACGTCATAACACAATAAAACTTGCAATAAGGAGGTCCTCCAGTAAATGAAGTATAGCAACTGGAAGAGAAATTCCTGAAGGCCACTGAATTATCATTTTTATCCTCAGGTCAGAGCTAAGATTTGGAAAATAGATTGGTCTGAACATGCAACTACTCACCTGCTACCATTCAGGGTTGTCTTTGTTCCCTTAACTAAGTTTTACACACTATATCTACCATGTGAACTCACAAAAAATAAGCCATTTATGAATAAATTCTTTAAGTTACAATCTAATATTCTCAAAACTAAATGGAGGCTTTTCCAAGTGCAGAGTTCTACTGAATGTTGACCCAAGATTCTTCTTACAAAGGATAACAATCCCACTGAGTAAGATTTGAAAAGAATAGAGGAAAAATGTGAACAAAAGGAACGCGAAACTCTGTACATTAAAATCCTTCGGTTATCCTGTGTTTACAACTTAAAAACAGAAGATAATGACAGCCCCTAATGTTAACAAAATTCATTATTAAAACTTACTGAGATAGAGCTTTCCTTTACATTGAGATTATATTAAGTTGTATTTTACACATTTGGTTTATGTGGGGGTGTATTTAAATATTATACATACATTTCAGGAAAATCCTAGCTCATGGTTTTTTTCTATTCTAATAGTCCACAGCCCATCTTCTCTATCTGCTTACATTTACAAAAAAGTTCAAACCAAACCAAGATATTCTAAAGAAGTATAAAAACAATCAATAGGGTTTGTTAAAAAAACTTTTCAAATAATTCAGATGATAAATTATAATGGTAGATTTAATAGAAGAAATCAAAAGGTATAATATTATTTAAGAGCTCTAACTATGAGCTTTCTGGGTTTAAAGGGAGTCCGTCAATTTGAATGATAAAGATGTCCAGATTTTTCACTATCCAAATTTACATGATAGTTTTTTGTTATTGATAGTTTTAATATTCTCATCCCTTTTAAAATGAAAAGATGGGATTATTTCACAGACATTGCTGTTAAGTAATGATACAAAAGTTTTCAGTAACAATAGTAAAGAAAAAATCAAGTTTAAATATTAATATTACAATCCATTGTTTATTGAACAACTATGACAGAAATGAGGTAAATGTTATATAAAATATTTACAATATTAAATGTTCATATTCTTACTATAGGTGACTATATGAAATAATAACAGTAATTAAAATAATTCCTTGAACGCATGAATAATTAAAAAACAGCTATTTGTAATTTTATACACAGGTCTATTTACTTAATACTATAATTTTGGGTAAATATTAAAAAACAAAAATTTAAGTAAAGTTGTGATATGCTAGGATACATTTCCCTGACCCTTCAACAGAATAATCCGTTCATCATTGAAATCTCCACTTAGATCTTTTTTTATTGTTACATACTGACAATGCCTTGACCATGTAATACTGTGCTGTAACAGCCCATATAGATGTTCTCTCTTCCAACTTGACTCTCTGCTCTATGGTGACAAGACTGTGTATATTTAGCTCATCAGCATAATCCTGGCATGTTTTACTGTTAAATACATATTTTTTAAATGAATCAATGACATAATGAATTTTTTAACCTGGGCTATCTCTAGGATGCCTTTTATGAAATAAATGAATTTGTATACAAAATTTTCTTTAAAACCATCATTTCATAAAGAGAATGTGATACACAATTAATAATTTGACTATTGCAAATAGAAACTCTGTACATATACAATGATTTCAAATGTTTTATTTAAAATATACATACATACTGCTATAAACTGCCTAACTTATAAACACTACCATTACAAACTCTTAGATTTCATACTTGCTACTAAAATATATTAACAATATTTTTCTCAAGTACTTTACATATTGTTGTTAATTCACTATTGTAACTACTCAATGTGAAGGAAAATGATTACTACTACACATTGTATACTAATTTATTTTAAAAATCCCAATTAAGCCATTAAGCCCAGAGAATTGAGTTAATAAATAAAAATACTGCTATAACATATTACTCAGAACTTTATTTCAACGCAATTTACATCATGTTGGCTTTTCCTTTGAATATTACTAAAGTGAAAAAGTTACTTTAAGTTGGCAAAAAATGATTTAGCAATCAAGAATATTTACAATAAAAGGAAAATTATTTTATTACTTATTTTCATCACTACAATTCCTCAACATTTTAAAAAATATTCAAGAAAACAAATTTTTTCTATTATCGGTATTTTCTATAATAATATAAGTGTAAAGTACATTCTAGTTTACACTATGACTTATAACCAAAAATATAGTCTATTTACAATATGACTCAACTGACATTGAAATAAATACATTCTTTGAAAATCAAAGTAGTCAACAATGTGGCTTCTTAGAAAAATAGTTGGGGGAAATGTTTCTAAATGACTCCTTGAAATCATATAGCACACATACTACACAAACACCAGGCTAAAACTTAAAAGTACAATACTTATTTAGATTTACTATAACAAATATAACATATAAACATATCAAATAAAATATTAAATGCTGAAGTTCAACATTGAAGTTTGTTTTCTTACACTATCCTCCAAAGGGATATTTTTTGCAAATGAGTCAACAGATTAAATTCAAATGCTGTATATGCAAAATCAAGATGAATTATTTTGTAATTTAACTGAACATCCTAGTGTAACTTTAGATATAACTGAAAACACTGTACCCTTAATTATATACAGGTACAATTTTTTAATGATGTACTTTAATGTAAATAAATATTTACATGTGACTATACAGTTGAAAAATTGTAGGTATTGTGTTAAAACAGGAAACTTCACATTTGGTGAAATATTTTGAACATTATCTTGAGAGAAAAAGAATTTTTATTAAGAAAAATATTTCAAAATTGTAAGTTTTATATTTATGAAGTAAATTATAATACATTTACTTGTTTTTCATTACTTATATCAAAACTTAACCTTAAATTAGAGGCTAATATTTGTAATACTGCTAAATCAGAGATGAATTTAACTTTTTCAACTATTTTGAAGTTGAAATGTTATTGGTTTCACATAAGATATGGGCAGTTCTAGCATTCTCTTCAAATAATGTAGTAAGAAATAATTTATTCTAGAAAATAAAAAAACTTCAATGAATAATAATTTAAGTCAATTGGCATACTGTCAAGCTTGTTTAAAGGTGCTTACTATGGCATAATTAACTGGTAAACACAATCCTTTAACTTAAACGTGCAAGTCGTAACACAATTCAGCCACAGCACAGCTGGTTTTGCTAATGCAAATAGTTTGTATTTTCCACAGTATGAACAATAGTTTTATATAATAAAGTCATAGCTGAACCCTTGTTGAGGTCACATTGAATTAAAGAAAAAAATGTTAAAATAGTGATTTTAAATTTAAGAGTGAAAATAATGGCAAAATTCCTGTTTAAAAAAGCAATAATCACATGTATTTTGAAAGCCCACCATAACTTTAAGATAAAAACTTTTAAATAACTTCTTGATATGGTTTAAAAAAGAAAGATTCTAAGTAAACTCGAACACCTCTATTTAATTACAATGTTATCAAGAAAATTTTACTTGACATACATTTTAAGTTTTAATATACAGTGTTAAATGGTTAAGAACTTATATTACAAGAGATCAAAAACTAAATAAGAACTTTTAGTGCATTTGAAATAGTTTCAATAAACACTTTAATATAATAAAGATCAAAAGATGTTTTAGAGGCTGCTCATCTTTTTGTCACTGCTAGTGATCTACTGGTGTAATAAACATAATATTAAATAAAAACAATAGGACTTAGCAGAGAAGATGATTATACCAAAAGACTAACGCAAAAAGATGAAACAGAATTTACAGTTTTTCTAAAATTTTTAACCTACAAAATAAGGTAAAGTCTGTTTTTAACCTACACAGTATATTTTAGTTGAAATGTTTTTGTAGAGTCTGAAAAATATGGTACATAAATGTTTGAAAAATATAAGTAGCATTTTGGCTCCTGCATTTCCAAATAAGCCTAAAAGAAATACTAATTTGAAAGCATCTAGAAAATTTAAAACATGTTTTTCCACCATTACAACTGGTCATACAACACTGTCCTTTTTCTATATAATTAAGCTTTTGTTCATCCATGAAAAAACTAGAAACTGATTGCTTGAAAATGAGCTGCATGCCCTTTGTCCTGGTTGGTCACCTTTGACCCTTAATTTGATGATCCTGCATATCAACCCATTCTATTTTTAGGAAAATAATGTCAAAGTTCTATGCCTAACATAGTGCTTTTACTGAAATATTAAATGTATTACAACATTCCTTTTCAGGTAATTTCTGCAATGATTTTATATATCAGTGCCACTTAACACAATGTAGAACACAATATTGCAAGCAGTGACAGCCTGGTGTGCTCCTGCTTCAAACAATAGAAAATTTCCCCAAAGTACTAAGTCAAGATCATTATAATTTCAAAATTTATACTTTTTTATTTAGAAAAATGCCTACATTATTATTATTTATTTCATGAGTGATTTTTAATTTGATTAATTTTGATAATCATGTTTGGATGGTGCCAGGCTATAAACCTCAATCAAAAACTGCAAATGTCAAATTCATACTCAACCTTACAGTGGTGTCAACTAAAACTGTAGTTTTTGAGAGAACTCATTAGTTGCTTAAATTGATTTTAAAATCTTGTCTACATCTGCAAGTGACAGCTTTCAAAGAGAAAATCTCTAGCATTGATCTCATTGATTATACTGACCTTATTAAAAATCAATGTTATATAGTAAATTAATATACTTCAGGGATAAAATTTCTCTATCACAATTTGATTCCAATGCAGATGGGTAAAAAATACATTAAAAAGTATATATGAAATATATGTATACATTTCCTACAGTGATGATGCTACTTGAAGCTCTACACAATCTCTGTGTACAGTTTTCTGTCAGATTTAGCAGTGACCAATATGGCTGTCTTGATTCAGCACTATGGTCAGCGACTTCATAGAGAGTCACTGTGTCTGAGAACTCCAACTCAGTATACATGTATATAAGGGGCAAATTTCTCAAAACAATGTGATTCTATATTTCATATATTCCTACATATATTCATACAAGTCAATCTTAATTTTTTAACGTAAAGAATTTTCATTGTTCTGCTTGACCAGCTAGAAATTCTTCTTTACCTTGTTCATCAAAAACAGTACTTATTTGTAAAAAAAATCTGTCCCTTTCAAAGGAAGACAATCAGGTACAGGTTTTAAAGCATTTAAACATAAAAACTTTGGGCATTTATGGGCTATCGAATTTTAAGAGAAAATAAGATTCTACTAAAAATCATCAACTAAGAAAGTTCTTTAACTGACCAAAAAATTTGCAAAGTCCCTTTTATGCTCTACAGTTTTAATTTCTTCTAAACTGATTAATCTATGAATCTCCACTTTCCTTTTTTTTAATCAACTCATCTATGGATTAAGATGTGTTTATAGATCACTTACTGACCTGAGCTTTCTAATAATCTCTCAATTTGGTAGTTATGAACAACACTTCAATTATTTTAAAGAAACATCAGTCCTATACCTGAAGGCTTTTATGTATATACGTTTCATTTAATAACTAATTTTTCCCTTAATCATGGTTTGTAAATTATGATAGCAGTGTTACAAATACCCGAAAAAGTGACATGATCAGATACCAAACATTATCAAACTATCAGACAGGTAGTATCTGTTTAATCTTCTTTTTCTTCAGAGTAAACGGAAAAAAAAATCCCTAAATCCACTATATTTACTAAAATTCTGGTGTTTTATTTTTGGAATTTACATATACAACACGCTTTAAAATAAGTCATTCTGAAGACTTTGAACACTACCATATCAAAACTCAACCTGCTTTACTTACAAAGTACAGTTGACTGTATTTTCCCCCATAACCCAGATTTACTTAAATCATGATTCATTTCAAAACAAATTTTTCATTGTTTGTGAAAGAAGTTTGGCACAGACATATAGTAAGACTATACAATTTGACAAGGATTAATGAGAATTGATCTTTGAGTCATTTGGTTCCAGATCTATAAAATGAAAAGCATCTATAAACAATTATATGCATTACAAATTGATTCAGATCCTTAAATTCCTGAAATTGTATTATCAAGCAATGATTAATTTATCCTATTTGTAAAATGGAAAAGTCAAATAAAGCCATTTTATTCTTTGTAGTATCGTCATCTCCCTACCAAGTACTAGAAAGAGGCCTGTGTCAGTTTAATTTGAAAATTAGGAAATTTAGGCACACTGGATTGTCTTATTTCATACATTCAGAGATAAAGAATTTAGGAAGACTTTTCCCCAGATGGACAAGGGTCTAATTATTAATCTCAGTGGAATGCTTATTATTACATGTTCTATTATTAATTTATAGTATGACTCCACTATCAAATTTGTGCACATCCACTGAAGAAAATATGGTGTAAACTTCATAACAAATTTATATTTTCAAAATCACATAAACTGGCATAAACTTTTAAGAATTCAATTTTAAATTTTAATGTTTTCCTGAAATATTTTATAAAATTAAATTGTAATGCTTTATAACTTATTCTTGAACTTAAAATTCTGCAGCAAATGCATTTTTAAGTGTTTTTTTTTGCATTACCACCTAGCTAAATATGGTAATAGTCTGCACAAAAATGACACGAGGATTTTTTTTAAATCAGCGTAAAAATCACTTTAAGGCATGCTTTGCCAACAATGTTGTAAAATATTTTAAATTCATTGTAATACTAGTTGTTATGAGTAATTTTAACTTCCACAGTAATTGTGACTAAGAAATAAAAACAATAAACACGAGCATAATTTATTTTCCCCTTGCATTAACAACTAAGTATAAAAATCCTCAGTGGAGAATTTAGTTCTATGAACAGTAATAATAGCTGTTAACCTTAAACACCTATGGATGAAAACAAATTCACAGAAAGAAAAGAACTCAAGGAAACACAGGAACCTAAGATTTCAGTCTGTGTTACACGAAACAATTCAAAATGGCGGACTTGCTATTACTTACATTTAAGAAATTTCCGCAATGAGGACACAAAATACATACTGTAAGATGTTACTCAAAAACACTCAATGTTTACCAACGTGCAATTTAAAAAAAAAGTTTTTGGAGTACAAATCTTCGCAATGCACCCGCATCCAGTGTTCCCAGTCAGTAGTTAATACTCCTGCAAATGCACCGTTTCTTCTTTGGTTTTGTTTTCAAAAGCAGCCTAAATCCAAGTGCGTTTTTCTCCGTTCTCCTCAAATCCTTAATTTTAATTCATGAATTTACATCACCGACACCGAAGCAAAAAGGATCCCCGACGCCTGCCGGCTACAAAGCAGCTCGGTTTGCGGAATACTTGAAGGGCAGGTACGGACGCCCCCTGGCGACGCGGCCCCGCGTGTGCGAGGCGCCCGCACCGGCCTCGCGGACCCGCCGCCGGGTCCCCAGCCCGCGCCGCATCATAGTGCCCCGCGTTGCCTGCGCCCCCTCCCGCCCCGCAGACCGGCCCTACTGCTCACAGCCCGCTACGGCCGCCCAGGCGCGACCGCGGAAGCGACCGTGGGCAGCCGCGCTGGCAACGCCTCGCCCGCAACGAGCGCCGACCCGGTGGCGCGGAGCGGGCTGAGAAAGGTGTGAACCCGGAAGTACATCGACCGCCGCATCTCAGTGGCAACACGGGGGCAATAAATCAGGGCTGGCGAAGGAAGGACACAGCTCCGGCTCCCGAACGGCAAACTTGCAGCGAGACATGTCACTTCCCCACCTTTCCCTGTCCTGCCCCCTCCCCGGCGCTCGCGCCTCCTCTTTTCTTCCTGCTCCACTGCACCGAGCTCCCCTCGACGTTGCTCACGTGCCAGACTCCGGGCCGCGAGCGGCGTCCGCACAGGCGCGCACACCCGGCCACACTCGCAACTCGCACGGCCGCAGGGCGCGCTGCTTACCTCCGGGGCCTCATGGTCGCGTTGCTAGCCCTGGTGTGAAAGGGGGGGAGGGTGTGAATACGCGCGTGGCGTTCAGTCCGGAGGGACGGGGCGGAGGAAGGGGCCTGGAGTCTGTCACTTCCTGAGGGAGCGCGGGGGCCGGAGACCCCGGGTGCGTGCAGCGGGGCCGGGAGGGTCAACACATTGTGAGTCGGCAAGGGGACGCGGAGCTGAGGGGTCGGGAAGCGAGAGCAGCGCTCGGCTGCCGGACGCGGAATCTGCTGTCACCGCCGCAGCCCGGCGGGTGGCGGGCGTGGGGAGGAGGGGGCCGGGCTGTGGGCGGGGGGCCGTGGGGTGCGGCGGCGGCACCAGGCTGCTCGACTCAAGCCCTGCGTCAGGCGGCGGCACGCGCACACCTGCCCGCCGCCGCTCCCGGGTGCGTCATTGGCTGCCCGCGCCGAGCGCGCGAGATTGAACTTTCCATTCATTCTTGGGCCGGGCGGGCGCGCACGGTGGTGGCGGAGCTTTCCCCGCGGGCTCTCGGGAACGCGCGCTGCCTCCCTCCGACCTGAAGGCGCGTTCTGGCGCGGGATGTGGGCGCGCACGGCCGTCGCCGCCGCGGGCTGTTTTTGTGGAGGCTGCGAGTGTCGGGGCCTGTCATCTCGGTCCCGCCGCGCGTTGCGCGGGATCCTGGAGGCGTATCTGCTGGCGGTCCCCGGGATGCTCCTTGCGGGAAGCGGGAGAGAAACTGTGAGAAGGTACCGGGTCGTTTTTTCCTTAACTAACAAACGCTCTGGAGGTACTAAGAGTTACTAAATTCCTAATTGTGTAATTCAGAGTATTAATTAGTAACGCATCTCAGAATCCAGTGAGCATCGTAGATAGTGTCAGAAGTTTTGGGAATCTACAATCAGCTATATTCTGCCTTGTTCTTTCCTAAACCATAAAATACTGAACCTCAAATTGAGTACTAACATTAATTACACAAAATGCCAAAAGATCTGTGGCCATGAACACTGTGGTATGTGTATACCGAACTCTGATATTTTGGTATATTTTCCGAAAATATCACTGCCTTCTATTATTTTCTGCCTAATGACTTCAAGTTCTTTCTTGTCACTCAGTTTCCCGTTATACTCTCAGAAACAAATAGTCCTGGTCAACCATTGTCTGACCAGCTACGGAGCCAAACGTAGCCTCGTGATCTGTGATCTGGTCTGATCAAATATAGACTGGTGGGACGGATGAAAAGGATTAAATATTTCAGCAAACTAAAAACCAGATATGTTAAAAAATTTATATATATATGTATATATATATATATGGTCTCATATATGGTATAAAAACAAATTAAAAGTGGAAAACTTTGAACATGACTAATAAAGGCCATTTAGCTGGATAATTTATGACTAAAAGGTAAATCTCCAAACCATGGATGTGTAATGACCATATTCTCCCTTAAATTCCTGGATTAGATTAGGAAACCAGTTCATCTGTCAAGAATAACAACGGTCTAGAAAAAACACTTCTGGCCTGAGGGTGAGATGAATGTTGACGAACTGATTAAAAGCAAAATCCCACTGTGATCCCCCTAAGAATTTTCCAGATTGGCTACTTGCAACAAATTCCCCAGATGGCTGCCTGGCTTTCCATTGAGCCTATGTAGAATGTGTCTGACTTTAAAGATGCCTTTTCATTGGCACACACATAAAGTATTTCTTATATTACTCATTGAGTAGTACAGAGAATTATTTTAGATACAGTGCTTAGTTATAACCATTGTATCAATCAATTGCAATTGATTTGTTATAATGCTACATACTTTAAAATATGATTCCAAATATAATTTAGTGGAAAAGGATGCAGACATTGATAACTAGAAATGAAAAACAGCAATTAATTATATATCACCATCTGAAATATGATACGCTTTGACTTAAAAGCTTTAGAGTAATTTTTTATTTATGAATGGAGCTTATAAATGATGCACTTACAGAATGAACTTCGTTGGTTTTTTTCAATAACTATGTCTTTTAGGTGCTTTATAAGACTTTAGATATATTGATATAATATCTGTTTAAAGTCCAGAAAGTTGTAAACAGAAAATAAAAATTAAAACATTAAAACATAAACTAGAATTGGTATCCCAAATAATCAAGAGGTCATCTTTCTTTTTGATTACAAACTAATTATCATGGCATCACACTGCTATCATAAAAAGTGAAAAACGTGGCATTATAATACTTAACATTATTTTATATCTGGTGCTGGGAAGGGGGAGATAATGAAATTTGATAGACTAATCACTTACTAAATATCTTAGCATGATTACAAGTGCATGGAAAACAACAAGAGAAAGTTAAAGGCAAATGAATTTATCATTTGTGTGTGGGTCTTGGCAATTTCTTTCTAAAAATGTATATTTCTTCCGAGGGCCATGAAGATAGTTTGCTTTACTCTTAAAATTATATTTGATAATTACTTCCTGAAAGAACAGGCCCTATCTAATTCCTCTTAGCAACCTCCAAAGCCTACAACAGTGCTGGCACATAGTGGGTGTGAAAGAAATTTCGTTTTTTAATTAGTGTATGAGAATGCATCCTGATTACATTTTCAAGCAAATAATTAAAGACATTTGGAAAATATAGAAAGCAGTGTGTTATATCTCACTACCCCCCCTTTTTATATAACTAGAGTATATGGAAGTAAATCCAGACATGTTATTTTACTTACGAATTACAAGTATTGAGTGTTATAATATTGAAAAATTAGGCTCTTTACATATTATATTTATCCTCATTCTCTAAAACCATTTTTAAAATAAAGTTTAAGAATAAGGAAACAATAGCATTTGTTTTCTAGAGCTCACCCTAATGACCTCACCTTAACTCGATCATCTGTAAAGACCCTGTTTACAAATAAAGGTTGAATTCTCAAGTACTGGGGGTTAGGACTTCAATGTCTTTTGGAAGGGGCACAATTCAACCCATAATGTATCAGTTAGAACTAGGTGATTTTTCTTCTTCACTGAAAAAGAAATATCTTTCTGCAGGGAACTTACTGGATTCACATAAGTGGGTTTCCGCCCCCCCCCCCATTTATTATAGCAAAAGATTTAACTCCAGTCCCAAATGCTTGTTTCAGACTTCTGTATGCCTATCACAAATTATTTCATTTTCAAAACTTAAAGTTTATGAAGCAAGCTTTATCACCCAAATTATAAAGTATATATTGAACTCTCATGTATAGAGAACAATGAAAAGTGGGTAGAGTTTAACATTCATAAAAATTATGACAAAGTTGTGCTCTTCTGTCGAACTTGCAAAAATCCTAGAGTTTGACGGCACACTGTTGGCAAGGCTGTGGGTAAACCACAACTTTCATACACTGCTGTGGGGGTGCAAAAGGGACACAAGGTTCAGAGAGGGCAATTTGGTGAAATCTATTAAAATTATAAATATACCATGACCTATTGACCCCTCTTCTGGGATAGTATGCTACAGATATAAGTGCAAACATAGCAAATGATGTGTGTACCTGGACTGAACATGTTTGTCATAGCAAAAGGATGGAAATAGCTTGTGTCCATCAACAGGGGCTGAATAAATAATGTAAAATCTCTCTGTGCACTTATATGGAAAGGACTCCAGAATACATTTTTAAATGTAGGAAGCTGCATGCCAAACACCACATATGCAGCCTTTTGTGAGAGAAAGGGAGGATATAATAAGAATACTTATATTTATATTTGTTATTTGCATATAGAAACACTAAAAGGGTGCACAAATGAAACAGTTACCTATTAGGGACAGATAGGGAGATCAGAGTGAGTGAATATAGGTGTGGGAGCAAGACTTAATATATGCATGAAGGAGAAGGGGAATGGATGAGACAATACAAATTGGTAACTACAATATGGCCTCAGGGATAGAAAAGACAGTCTGGGGAATATAATCAATAATGTTGTAAATATTTTTTAGGGGGCCATATGGACTCATGTCTTGTTAGGGAGACCACTTCATAGTTGGTGTAGAGGCCTGACCACCGCACTGTATTTCTGAAGCTGATGTTGAATAATAATGTATGTCAACTATAATTATATATACATAGTCACGGGATGTAGAGTAGAGAGTGGGAATGGAGTCAATGGAATTGTAATAGATAAGTATGATATTGGGAGTTGGGAGGGCAGTAGATGGGGGAGGGGGATTTCTGTGCGAAGGGTGAAAAGGATAACTATTCCAATGTTCTGTACACCTGAAACTAACAATAAAAAATAATTAATTAAAAAAAAAGACTTAATATATGCTTGTTAAAGAGTATATCTGAACCACGTGAGTGTATTACTTATTCAAAAATATTTTAATAAAACATTGAACTATGGCAAATTATTAGTGCTACTTCTATGGAATGCACTCTTAAAAACCTTTCCCTATTTGGAAAACTCAATTGTTAAAAAGAATGGTCTCAAAAAATTGAAAGAGAATGATCAGTGAAGCACATGAGTCAAAATCTTGGTAACTGTTGAATCTCAGTAATAGGTATATGGTAGTTCATTGTACTGGTCTCTCTAATTTTATCTGTTTGAACATTATGTTTTTAATGTTCTCTGAATCATTAGAATTTATAAAATCTAAGCGTTATCTAAAAATTAGTAAATTTTCAAAAAAATAGGAAAATTACATTTACTTAAAAATTGTTAAAAATAAATAAATAAATAAATAAATAATAATAAAAATAAATAAAAACTTCAAAAAAGGGCCGGCCGAGTGGCTCAGTTGGCTAAGAGCTCGCTCAAGAGTTTGAGCTCTGAGCAACAGCGGATCGATTCCCGGCCCGAGTTGAGCTGCTGCTGAGCTGCCAACAGGTGGCAGGATGGCTCAGCTAAAAAAAAAAAAATTGTTAAAGTTTGAAGTGCCTGGTTTTGGGGGAGTCCACCTAATTCAGGGCTTTAAGATAGTTGGCTAGAAATAACCAGTGAAGCCTCTTTTGATTAGGTTGTCTAGCCATGGAATCAGACCAGGAGAAAAGGAATCATTGGCAGAAAAGCTGTTTATTATTATAATTCAAAGTAATATATATATATATATATATATATATATATATATATATATATATATATATATATATATATATATAGGCCCTAACTTTTAAAAATTAAACTTTCTCGTCTAACAACAACTTCTGCAAGAATCATCATTCATTTTTAATTTTTTTGTCTTAATTGTATTATTATTATTTTTTTTAAGCTGAGCCATCCTGCCACCTGTTGGCAGCTCAGCGGCTGCTCGGCTTGGGCCGGGAATTGACCCGCTGTTGCTCAGAGCTCAAACTCTTGAGCGAGCTCTTAACCAACTGAGCCACTCTGCCGGCTTAATTGTATTTTAAATTACTGGAAACATCCTGTTAAAATGTTTATGTTGCATCCATCAGTAAAAAACATTTGGAGCCCACACCTCTAATATTTATTTATACATTGTATGCACTTGCATACTAGTACATTATGTACATTGTAAAACATATACAAAGTAGAAATTTTAAACAATTAGATAAGCAAACTGTAATTATGTATTCCCATTGTAATACAGTCCTATTCTTCATTGGATTGTCTTCTGTGTTTATCCCACTTGGAGAACATCATATTTGAGTATCCAGGCTGGATGCCAAGGACAGTGCATAGCCCTACTCTCGCCCCGCTGTTATTTAAGGGCACAATGAAAACAGAAAACGTACAGATTAATAGGAAATTTATCCTTATTTCCTTACTTCTGGAAAACTAAGATCCAAATTTAATGATGGTGTTATCAATTTTCATGTGTTACAATGTAATAATAATTTAGCTCCATGAGGACAGGTGTTTTTGCTTTTATTCTTTGGAATAGGTACACAATAAATAGTTGTAGGATAGATTGAATAAACAAATAGTTGTACTCCTTTTATGCAATTCTTCCAAGTATTTGAGGCAGAAAAGGATTTATTAGCAGTAGGCACAAGAGGGTCAGAAATCCAGGATCTTGCAATATTTAAAAAGGCAACTATATTTTCACCTCATACAGTAAAACATAAGAGTTTGAAACGCTTTGGCTAATTAAAAATTGGTCTTGAAGCAGAAGCCAAATTTTTAAAAAACCTCTAAAGGGATTAGGATTTCTCAGGGCAGAGATCAAATCAAGGATGTGGCACCTATAAATCTTTTTATTAAGATGAGATGTCTCAAGAAAAAAAACTTTAGGTGTGGCTTTTTCAAACCACCATTAGAGAGAGAGAGGTGGGGGAACTAATTCAAATCACAATAAGCTATGGATGTTGTTAATGGCACATGGAGCCAGTAACTGGCTTGTTATCCTATAGAAAAGAAGCCTATATTTTGGGAGGGTAATACTGCCAGGTTATTACCAACCTAGTTGGTCTAAAATTGTATGAAACTCTTCTAGGATTTCAGCTACTGTACTCTTAAGTTCATAAGCATCTGTGGGCAGGGAAAGAGCTGAGAAACATGCGCAGCCCCCAAGGAAGGCATATTCTCCAACAACCACTTCAGATGTGCCAAAGAAGTAGTGGAAAAGGAAGAATCTTCCATGGGGGTGGGGGTGGGGCACGGAGGTGGGGAGAGGGGAGCAGAGACCACAGAGAGCAACAAACGAGTTCTTTTTAAGGAGCAAAATCAGGACCTAAGCAAGGAAGATTTCCGCACAGCTGAGGTGAGGGGCCTCACAGCATCCACCAGCAGGATTCCCAGTTTGCTTTAGACCAGTGTCTACCATGGGCCTTTCATTCTTCTGTTCAGAGTGAGAGTGTTGATCACAATGCCAGTTCTGCAATTATATATTTTCAGGGAGTGGGAGGCAGATACCTTATCTCTTTGGTTCATACACATGTTGAGGAGGATCTGTGAATGACTCAAAGATCCAGAATTTTTTACTTCCATGCCGTAACTGGATCAGATTTTTGGATTGTCCCCCTTGGGAAGGAGGTTACTGATTCTTTGTCACACAGGTATGTGGTGACAAGAAGGGTGGACTCTAGAAGATACTTATGGTTCTTCCCCACATTCACATCTCCTCTTCTGGCTACTTGGAAATCTCACCTCAGTTGGGCAGGGCCATGTGAGTAGCTCTAGTCAGTAGGTTAGAGATGGAAGTGACACATGTCTCTTCTGGGCCAGAACATTGAATTGCCAGTGTGAGAATCCTCAGTGCTCCCTGCTGCTGTGACCGACTTTCCAGATGGTGGAGCCTGAGTCCTGAACTGAGGACTTCATGGCGTTCCCTGTCAATATAAAATTGACATGTAGCAAGAATAAGATTTAAAACTTGTTTATGCTACTGGTATATAGGAATTGTTCTCATTATTACCACAGCATAACCTGGTTTATTGTGACTGATACAGTGTTCAATATGGTAGCTGATAGTGTCAGTATGTTTATTAGTGATTTCTACGTGAAATATTTGCAGTCAATATTAATAGATCTTAGATTTAAGAAAAATGGTAAGATTTCTGTTCCTTAAATTCACAGGAATATCAAAAAGTGACATTATTTACTTCTTAGAGAAGACCAACTTTTCAGTGATCTTAGGGGGAACTTTAATGAAGTTGGAGTTTGAAGAAATAGAGTACAAGAAATGGCAAACCTGATGACTAGGGCCTACATAAAAGTGTAAAGAAGGCAAATGTATCTTCCAGCTCTGCAGTGGAGTCTATACAAAATTGGCTACGATAATCCATCTCCCCCCCCCCATTTCTAGCCTCAAGGCCAGCTAGCCTCAAGTCAAGCCAGTCGATACCAAAACAATCACTGAGACAAACGAAAGATATACGAGATAAGTGTTTGAGGTTTTAAGCCAATATATTTTGGGGCGGTTTCTTACACAGCAAAAGTTAATTGATATAAATTCTGACCCGCAGACTCTGCCAGCTTCTATCATAAGATTCTCCAGGTTGTGGGAACCAACTTCCATGTTTTAGACTATGTCAAAGGCATTTTTCCATGGCCTCTTTGATATCCTTCCATTTTCATCTAGACCCACCATCTGTCTGATAAAAACAACCTGGTAAATAAATCATATGCTAGTATTTTTTTATGTAGTTTCTCACACTTTTTCCTATTTTTGCTTTCTAACCAGGAGTCTTGGGGGGAAATTTCTACGACAGGCAAATTTGTTCTGAGTCACTTGCAGGGTTGGGTGTAGGGAGAGGTATTTGGGGGAGCATAGATGGAGAACATTTTGCTGATCTTAAAATCATGCCAAACTTCTTCACTTAAAATTATTATGGACTCACTGGCCACTGAATAAAAAGGATAAAGATTGGCATACAAATAAAAATAAATTCAGGAATTCCTATTTTTAACAGTTTTCAATAATGTTACTCAGAACTCTTTCTAAATAAAAATTATAAGAGGTACTGAGGCATTATAGATCAAGGTTCTGTGGTATAATCATTGTTTTATCTGGAAAAGGAGTGCCTGGAGTCATCTGCTTTTAGTATTGCCAGAAATACAACATATGAGACTATATTTAAAAAAAATTTTTTTTTAATTAGAAAAAGAAAAACCCTTCAGGGTTGTAGGTGGTGGTAGGCGTGAAGAAGATGTCTCTGCTAACTTTTAGAGCCCACTTTCAAGTTTTTAGATATTAGATTCTCTCCCAACAAAAATTCACAGAGGGTTCAATCAAGCGTTGTCCATAAAATACATCTACTGAGAAAAGAAAGACATTGAATTTATTTAATTGCAACGTATTTTGAAATGTTAAAGAAGGAAAAGGGAGGGTGCCTCAAAAGTGCAGATTCAGGGGCCGGCCGAGTGGCGCGATGGTTAAGAACTCGCTTGGGATGCCAGAGGGCCCCGGTTCGGATCCCACATATGAGGGCCAGTGACACTGCNCTGAACAACAGCTCAACCTGGAGCTGGGCTGCCGTGAGTCGCCGGCGACGGCGTGGGCTGCACTCCCTGTGGGCAGTGGGTTGCCATGGGCTACCGTATGTAGCCAGCAGCCAGCGTGAGCGGTCAGCAGCCGCAGTGAGCGGCCGTCCAGAGGCCGGCGACTGATCTGCCTCGCCAGAGAAGAGCGCAATGATGGTGCCAACTTGGGCCAGTGAAGCAGCGTCCTCCACAACTAGACTGAAGAACCAAAAAAACGACAGCAACTTGTCTATTCCCCTTCCCCTAATTCCCCAGTACTGTTCCCATCCCCCCAATTACCCAATAAAAATCTTTAAAAAAAAAAAAAGGTGCAGATTCACACACAACTTTTTTTGTTACTTAGCTTTAAAATAGATTTTATTGGGCCAGCCGAGTGGTGTGTTGGTTAAGAGGTGGCTTGGGATGACAGCTCTGAGCAGCAGGGCCCTGGTTCGGATCCCACATGGGCCAGTGATGCTGCGCCCTCTACAGCTAAGATGGTGAACAACAGCTCGACCTGGAGCTTCACTGCCAGTGAATCGTCAGCGTAGGTGTAGGCTGCAACCTCTGCTGCAGTGGGCTGCCATGAGCTACCATGAGTGGCTGGCAGCCAGCGTGAGCGGCCATCCAATGGCCAGCGAGTGACTGCGTCACCCGGGAAGAGCGCAATGGTAATTCCAACTTGGGCCAGTGAAGCGACGTCCTCCACAACTAGACTGAAGAACAAAAGGACAGCAACTTGTCTGTTCCCCTTCCCGCTGTTCTTCTCCCCCAATTCCCCAATAAAATCTTTTTAAAAAAAAGATTTTATTAAACACTTGATTTTTTTTTTTTAATCATTACAGGGTTTTTTGGTGAAGAATTCCCAACTGATGATCTGCCCATGGTCATTTGCTCCATTAGTCTTACCTTAGTAACTGAAATTGCTTTGCTTTCAGCCCTACAGATCAACTGTTAAAATAGAAATGGTATTTGATATTTAAGATAGATATGAACAAGTTAGCTCAAATTATGTGACAGAATTAAAATATTGTGATACCATCTTGATTTCCATTTGTTAGACACAATATAATGGATGTTAGCCTGGGGCAGGTGGCAGCCAAGTCTTAAGCACTCAGTAAAGCTAGTCACAAGTGAATCTAGCTGAGCGCCATAATGTATTTATTGTGATATGATTGATTTTGGAGAAATTATATTGTAATTCAGCACTTTTCTATCTTGAATGGTAGAAGTCACTTCTAAAATGAAAGGAAGAATTAACATGTATTGCATCCTTATTGAGTGCCAGACTCTGTTCTAAGCACTTATGTGTATTATCTCATTTCTACCTTGTAATAGACCTATGAAGTCAGCACAATCATTTTCATTTACAAAGGCTTCATGATTCTCCAGGTTTGTTCCACAAATCACCCACACCAAAATCACTTAGAGAGCTTAATAGAAGTTTAAATTCCTGAACCTCAATTCAGATTCCCCTGAATCATAATTTCTGGGGTACTTTCAAGAGAAAGTACCAATGAACTAAATTATACAAAAGTTACATATATATATATATGTATATATATATGAAAGTTTTCTCTTGGTGGGTGAGTGTTAAAGTCAAGTTAATTTATCTCTGTTCATGACAAAGTTCCTTACTGACCAGTATCTATCTATAATTACATTTTTGTGTTATAGTCAATTACCAGTTTTTTAATCTGCAACCAAAGGCAACATAATAATGAGGAAAGACATCAACATTCCAGACGTTAGTGTCTACCTAGTTTCTTCCTCAATTAACTGTTAGGAATAGAAACAAAAGCAATTGTTAAAGCTATTCTTATTACCTGTAGTTATTTTTTAAATATATCCTTCCTTTTATTTTGCTTTCCTGATTATAGTCTTTACTTTCTTTTTGTACACCATTTTTTTTCTTTCCTTACTATGCCTTGGGGTTGTCACTCGTTTCTGGTGACTTGATAAGGCATTAAATAGTGTTCCCTGTCCTTTTCCTTGGTCTGAATCAATTAAGATATATACAGAGAAGCAAGACAGATGGAGATGAAAACAAAAAAGCTAGACTGAAAACTAGGGCTTAGATCAACAATCAAACTTACTAATAATACTTCTCACCAAGTCTAGACCTTGGACTGACCCATTTACCTGGAATCATTGCCTCACACATCAAGCCCAGAGAGTGGTAACAGAGACAAGCCGTAGCCTTCAGCCATGTTTCTAGAATACAGTTTTAAGTTGCGTATGGGTATTGGTATATATATATATATTGGGACATATTTAGTATATATACTTCAGTTCCAGTATATATACTTCAGTTCAGTTCCAGTTTAGTATATATACTTCAGTTCCTAATGGGTACTAGGTCTGGTAGAATAATTGTGGGAGAAGCACTCTGACTACTGCCTTAAGTCTGTGCTCTCTCCCAATGATAATATACAGTTGCAGAAATAAAATGATGCCATACAGATTCCCTGCCAGGTTCACATTGCTCGAAGAGTTTCAATAAATCCCATAGAATCATGACTATGTGAACTAATTATATTAAATCATCCAATGGGAATTAATATGTGGTTCAAGAAGTCACATAGTGACTGTTAGAAATGCAGATGCCCAGGCCCCAGTGCCAATCCTCTGTGGCTCTGAATTGGGGTTTTGGAAAAAACAGGGCCAGGGACATCTTAGCTGCCTCCTGGTATATTTGGTGATATTCTAATAAAGCAAATATGGATTTTCCCCCCAAATATTGGGTTGTTGGAAAAGTCATGATGAATTTTTCCTATATTTTTCATTGCAAAAATGTGTTATGACTTTTCTGACAACCCCATAGAAGGCTATAGTGACTGCTTCTTTTTTTATAGCCAGGTATAGAGAGTTATGGTTGGAGGAGTGTGACACAGTCTATGGCAGTGGTGATGATAGTGGTGGCAATAGCAGCAGCCATGAAACAGGGCCAATAAACTTCAGTTAAAGCCCCCTAAAATGGCATACAGAGATGAATAAGACTGCCCTGCTCTCACAGAATGTATAATTTAGTAGATAAAGGAAATGGAAACAGCTTAATAATAGAAATAAGCAGAGTGACAAGAGTCGACATTTAGCAAGTGCTTACTATATTCCAGCTGCTGTGTTACAGAATTGATCCTTACCACAGAATCATGATGCAGGTGCTAATGTAATTCTTATTTTATAAATGGACAAACTGAGACTTGGGTGGGAGATGGGTGTTATGAGTTTGCTCATGGACACACAGAAAGTAGGTCCTTAAACTAGGATTTAAACTCAGGAAAAATAATATGTGAAGTATTACGAACACAACACTGAGCAAATCAGATGAGAAGAGAGACTTAACAAGGAAGATGCTTAAGTGTGGTTGCTGCCAACTCCTTTTTCTCAATAGACTAGTGCCCCACCTTGAACACCATAAGCGTGTGCGTGCGCGCGCGTGTGTGTGTGTGTGTGTGTGTGTGTGTGTGTGTGTGTAACCATAATGCGTTTTGGGGAAGGAAGTGGCAGGAATCACATTTTGTGATTTGAGTCCATATTTTCCTCTTTTATTCTCCTGGTCTGAAAGGAGAGATAGGAACAAGAGTCTTGAGCAGTCAAGCTTCATGACACAGGGAAGCCAAATCTGACAAGCGAGAGAAGTGCCAAGAATTCAGATCCCAGAGATTATGATGGATTCAGGCATAGATTACTAGGGCAAGTAGAATATGCAAGAATTGTAATTAGCCAGAGCTAATTAGTTAACAACAGACATCCAATCTAAGCTCTGAAACCCTAAAGTTTCGAAGCAGCTGAAACAGCTAAAAGTAAGGCTTTTAGAACTCGAAACTGTTCCCAAAGTAGAACATACAAATTAAAGCTGCAAACATAATTGTGAACAGGTTTAGAATACCAGAAGTGGAAGATTTCTATTTTTAAAAGTGGCAAAGGAAACCAAAGATGGAGTCATTGATAAAAGTTAAGATTTACTCTGAAAGGAATGTGAGTTATACCTAAAACGATGTTGTTTTTTTACATCCCCTTTTGTATTGTGTTGTCGGAAAAGTCATGATGCATTTTTGCAATGAAAAATATATAAAAAATACATCATGACTTTTCTGACAACTCAATATATTTTTTTCACTATGTATGATGAATAGCTAATTTATAGTGTTATCTTACTAAAGGGTTATATATTCAAATTTAATTATTTACTTCTCAAACTTACAGAACTAACTTCTAGAGCTCAAAGGATTGTCATATATTCCAGCAAGAGACTGTGTTTTTGAGTCCTGATGAGGCAGCCCAGCACTATCTTGTACGATGAGCCATAAAAAAATAACCTGATGGATGGGAGATGAAAGGATGCAGACAGTGACATCCATGAGTAATCTACCCAACATGAAGCTCAAAGCAGGTTACATAATTTCCTTTTTGCTTAGAGTCCCAGAGCCCTTGAAGAAAGCTTTGGGGACAGACAGCTAGGTCCCTGGGATACTGATAGTAGGACAAAGAAGGGAAGATGGACTCCAGCCAATCTCTGTGGAGGATAGGGTTGGGGATTAATGCCATAATAAGGGAAACAATTCTCTGCATAGCAAAAGAGCAGTTCTTGTTGATCACCAGGGAAAAGGATATCTTCATTGTTTTTTTGTTGTTCACATTTAATAAATTTTATTTATCTGTTCTCATGTTCACTTTGATCCTGTCATCTCTACGATTGAGCATATTCAGTGATTTTTTTTGTTGTTGTTATTTTTCAGTTTTCAATTTTCCATTTGGTTCTTTTTTTAACTTCTATTTATTTTTCTGAGTTTTTCTGTATTTTCATTTGTTTTAAGAGAATTTATAATGGCTTGTTGAAGCATTTTTATGGTGGCTATTCTACAATTCATGTCAAATAATTCCAACATCTGATTCATCTCAATGTTGGTGTCATTTCATTGTCTTTTCATATTCAAGTTGTAATTTTTCTGGCTTTTAGTATGATTCTCAGAGCACGCCAACAAAAATTTGAAGTTGGGGAAAATGGAAACAATATTAGTGTCTTATTTTACTTCTCTTTCATAAGGCACACTCAATAGAAATGTTAATTCTGTGATGTGATTTTACCGTATTGTTATTTTAAAATAAGAATAAAGACCATTTTCATTTTCTTAAAACTAAGTTTAGGTGGTGAAAGGAACAAGGCCTATTTAATTAGCCTAATGGTATTATGGAACCTTAGATATGGAAGAGGTCTCTGAAGCTACCTATGAAAGTACCTATCTAATGGACTAACAAATTCTATTGTTTTATTGTATTTCAGACTCTGATGAAAATGATGTCAGTTAGCTGAGCCAAATGTATAGATTCTTCCCGCAATCCCAGACAGCTTAATAATGGTTCATTAAGCAGCCATTTAGACTTACATTACTCTCAGCCACAGGCTCACAGGACACACCTTTGGTGTGCTCCTTGTTTTTGGTGCATCTTACTTTGTTTTGCTATTCAGAAGCAGCCCAAAAGGGATTTTTGTGTTCTAGAAAGAAAAAGAAATAACTTTTGTATTTAGCCTGTTAGTGCACTGATTTTGATTTGTTTTATTGAATATACTTCAAAAGAGGAGCACTAGGGAATTTAGTGATTCCATGGCTTACATCTAAAAGAAAAAATTGAAGAAAGTTGTTGGTCAGGTGACAAGAAGCTATGTAGGAAAGCACATGTGCAGGACTACAGTGTGTAGTTCTTTTGTGAACATCTTGCTCACATGACCTGAAGAAAATCCCATACACATAGATTCAAAGTCCACTTATTCAGTTCTTGAGATGGTAGGGTATTGCCTATGGAAAATCCTTGCATGTAGAATTTTGTCCTGGTCCTGATTTGGCAAAGTGCCCATTCAAAGACCTCCAAGACTTGCAAAATGGTCACTTAAAATGAGATTTTTTTACTGTTATAAGATTTGTCACCATGACTGAGTTTACTCTTTTCTAAATATCTCATTTTATATATTTTATGGGAACATTTCATATGTTTTCCAATTATCTTTTATCCTAGATAAGAACCTTAAAAATAAAACCAACATCAGAGCGGTTGGCAGGACTACAGTTCATAAGTGCTGACATCTAGTGGTTGTTGCTGTTCTCTGATAAAGTCTTATACAGGTAGTCTTCTGTGGGTTATCATAAGTGGATTAAAAAGTACTGACTTCATAAGGGAAAACAAAGGAGGGAGGAGATTAGGTCATTCTTAAGAAAAGGTGCCACTACCAGACCTGTCAGAATTCGATTTCAGTGGCCAATAGCTGAAGCAGGACACCATCTTGCCCTTCAGTGTGAACTTTAATTGTAATGAATTATAATATTATTAGCATCACAGGGAGAGAAAAATCTCTGTGTTGCCATGACAGTTCCAACAAGGGCCAAATAAGGACACAAAAAAAGCCCTCCTCCCATCGGGAAGGTGTGCTCAGCAAAGACCCCCCCCCTCCCCCGGGAACACCTACAACACCACCCCTAAGTCTTGACTATTTCACGCCCTCATTTTGGAAATAATATGTTCTCAAGCCCAACCCTCTTTGGCGCAGTGGCTATTCTCATAGCCTGCCCACTGCCACCACTCGGGGAGTGCACTCTCCTATCCTCTTTCTTTCAGTAAATTCACTGCTTGCTCAGCTTATTCAGTGAAAAAATAATATATTGACTTCAAAACTTAAGCTAATTTTATTTCTCCTCATAAAGCTCTATGCATTTCAAATACTTTGGTTAAGAAAAATCATTCTGAAATCTTGAAATTAAACACAGGATTTTAAAACTTTTTTTCCCCTTTCAAATATGCCTTTCATAAGTACAGTGCTTTCCCATCATAAATCCTGCTATATGCAATGATTTTCAAGAGGTGCATGGAAGAGAGGTGGGAAGTCCTAGGCTATAGAGGTTAGGAGTTTTGCGAATCCCTTGAAACTTACTAGTTTAAAGTTTTACTTCAGTGTCTGCTTATGAATGTGGATAACGTCGCTGGATGGTAATGATGCTTAAATTTACTGGGAGTTCTTGGAAGCTTAGGTCTGGTATAATTTTGGTGATCACAAAGAAAGCTTAGAATGAAAACATACCCATATTAGGCATGTGCTATTCCCAGACTAGCCCTAGGGACACAAAATGAATTATTGTGAACCTTAACAGTGAGAAATTTCAAGACAAGAAAAACAAATGTTTCATGAAATAATCGCAATTTAGTATGATAGGTAGAGTGTTTGAACTATGGTAAAGATTGAAAAGCACAAAGCAGGAAATTATTGGAGAGAGGAAGTAAAACTTCATATAGGAGTGATCTCTAAACCCGGTTTTCAAGATTATGAATTATCCAGGTGACAAATGAGAGGCATTCTAGATAGGCATTTGTTCATGAGCCACTCAAAAAGTATATATTGGATATCTACCATACGCCTAGTGCAGTATAGCATGTGTGAAGGTTAGAGATATAAACGGTATTTTAGCGTATTATGTTACTGCTGAAGCAAAAACTAGAAGAAATTGGGGAGCAGTAGGAAATGAAGGTGTGTAGTGGGGAAAGACAAATCTGAATTCAAATCCCATATACACCATACTTAGTATGTAAACTGAAGCGTCTAACATAAGCTCACTAAATACAATTTCTCCCATCCGTATAATGCAAGTAAGACTGTTTCACAGGTTATTGTAAAAGTTAAATGAGCTAATAGATGTGAAAGTTCCTGACATGGAATAAGGATTAAAAGGTTAGTTATTGTGTTCTTCAGCTTTTGCTGTGTAATAAACAGCCGTAAAAATATCTATAGCTGGGCCGGCCGAGTGGCGTGTTGATTAAAAGCTGGCTCGGGACTCCACCTCTGAGCAGCAGGCCCTGGTTCGGATCCCACATATGAGGGCCAGTGATGCTGTGCCCTCTACAGCTGAGATGATGAACAACAGCTCAACCTGGAGCTGGGCTGCCATGAGTCGCTGGCAACGGCGTAGGCTGCAGCCCCTGCTGCAGTGGGCTGCCATAGGCTGCTGTGAGTGGCCAGCGGCCAGTGTGAGTGGCCAGCAGCTGGTGTGAGCTGCCAAGAGCCGCTGTGAGCTGCCGTCCAGTGGCCGGCGATCAATCTGCCTCACCCAGGAAGAGTGCAATGATAATACCAACATAGGCCAGTGAAGCAACGTCCTCCACAACTAGACTGAAGAACAAAAGGACAGTAACTTGTCTGTTACTTGGAAGGGGTTCCCCCAATTCCCCAGCGCTGTTCCCCTCCCCCAATTCCCCAATAAAATCTTTAAAAAAAATCTATAGCCTACAGTTAGCTTTGATTTTCATCCTCATTGGTCTGCAAGTCAATTGTAGATGGGCTGATCTTGGCTGGAGTTGGCTGGGGAGCTCTGCTTCAGGCTGTGGGTCTAGCCCACATAGCTCACTCTGAGCTCAGGCTTTAGGTACAAAGGCTACCAGGATATGTTTTTACAGTGATGGCAGAAGCACAAGCCCAACCATGCAAGCACCTTTCAAGCCTCCGTTCATGTCACATTCCTAGTAACCCATTGGTCAAAGCAACCACATAACCAAATCGAAAGTCAAAGGGCAGGAATGCACCTTGTGCCTCCATGAACCATGACATGGGTGTGGATGTATCATACCACCAAAGGAATTAGATGTGGGAGTAATTTATCTTGTTACATTTGTTTTATTGCAAAGGCCTTATATATCATCCTAAGGAGCTAGAACTTCATCCTGCTGGTAATGGAAACAAATCTGTGGTTTTACAAAGAGGGTTCTCCTGATGCATGGAGGGTAGGATTGAGGAACAAAACGAAAAGCAGAAATACCAGTTGCAGTAATGTCTGTCTAGAGATGACAAAGGCCTGAACTGAAATTGTGCCTTAGCCAGCATAGAGCAGGAAACTCTATTAAATAAAGAGGAGAGAGTGGTACAGTATGTTACATCCTGAGTCTGAGCCTGAATCCTGATGGATTTATTAGTTTTACTTTATTTGTTTCTTTTAAAATAATTATTGGAAACATCTGACCAGAGCAGTTCTTCCTAAAACCGTGGAATTTAGACTTGATAAACTAGAAGTAGTGTTAAATTGCATTAAACAGTCTCTTTGTCCAGTGAATGTAGAAAGTAAAGCTCATGCAGAGATGTGCTACAGACAGCTTATACTGGTTGTGTGAGCCAATTGTTAAATTTTCAGGAATTTTGTGAGCCAGCTATCATCAAAAATTAAATTGTGTAAACTTATGACTAAATAAATTATACTAACAATAAAGTAATCACTTCTGCTTCCAACCAAAATAAAGTAACTTGCCCACCTGAAAAAAATTTAAAAACTGAGACAAAATATACTAAACAACAGTTTTCCAGACACTGGGCATTTGGTAACAAAAGAGTGATCCCTGAGAGATGAGAAACAAATGAGGGGAATTCTATATGTACCCCCAGCTTACTGCATAATAAAGGTTTGTGGCCATGGGACAGAGATGGGGAACGCAGGTGGAACCCAGGACTCCCTGAGATGTGGAGACAGAACTGAGAGTCCAGAGAAAACCAAGACATTTAGCGTCCTCAGGACAAAGTACCAGAGAGGAGAGAGCTGTGGAGAGAAAGCATCTCAGAGCTCTGTATAGGGTGTCTCTAGAGTATTCTGCAGAGTGCTGATAAGCACATGCATATAAGGAAATCACTTGACATCAGCAAAATAACTATCTGAAAGGATTAGAGGAAATTGTACACTGTGCTTACACATGATCTGAAATACTGCCTGTTCCCACCAGCTAGAAAAGCTTATAACTTGGGTAAAACACCCAGAAAGGTCTTGCCTCAATAGTGGGGAATAATTAACCCAAACTAAATATTGCTCTCACCCCTCCTTAAAGATCTTAAAATTTAGAGCCAAAAAGAACAAACTGTTTTCAAGTAACTTAACTACATCTCAGAAAAGGCTCAAGAAAATGTGTAGGAGTACAAAAATATGCAGTATCAGCAAAGTAAAATTCACAATATCCAATTCAAGATAACAAAAATGCAAAGAAGCAGGAAAATAGCTATAAGAAGAAAAATCAATAAATTGAAATCAAATCAGAACAGATACATAGATTAGAATTAGCAGAAAAAGATAGTAAAAAACAGTTATGTTAGCTATATTCCATGGGTTCAACATTTAAGTCGAAGCATGGAAGACGTAAAAAAAATCCATATAGAATTTCTAGAGATGAGACCTACAATGTCTGAAATGAAAAATACCTATATCCTTGATAGGATTAACAGCTGACTAGACATTGCAGAAGAAAAGATTGGTGAACTTGAATACATAACAATGGAAACTATCCACAATGACACCCAAAGAATAAAAATAATTTTTTTTAAAAATGAAGAGCATCGTTAAACTTTGAGAAACTACCCAATTATACATTAATAGGTGAGTAAGTAAACACATTATAGTATATGAGGTCTTATGATTAAGTTCGTGAACTTGCCACCGTGCGCTTACAGTGCCAGCACTGTATAAACAGCTCAGTCAGGTTTCATAACCTTGGTATATCAGTGTCTCACAGCTGTGTTCATGTCAATATGTGGTGGTGTCTTGCTGAGTGGCGTTCATTATTGTTGTTGCGTGTTTTTGTGTGCAGTCGCAAGAATGTCTGAGCTTGAATTAGAGCAACAAACAGACATTAAATTTCTTGCTAAACTTGGCAAGAGCGAAAGTGAAATCAGGGACATGTTAGTCCCAGCTTATGGGGATAATGCCATGAAGAAAACAGCAGTGTACAAATGGATTAAACATTTTTCTGAAGGGGGAAAACATGTCATTGAGGAAGAGAGGTCAGGGCGGCCAGTAAAGAGCAGAACTGATGAAAACATTGCAAAAGTTAGTCAAATTGTGTGTCAGAATTGTAGCTGACTGTGAGAATCATAGCAGACCAAGTAAACGTCGATAAACACGAAAGTCTTAACTGAAAATCTTGGCATGAGAAAGGTGTGTGCAAAAATGGTCCTGAAGGAACTCTTGCATCATGAGTTCTTGCACCAGCTCACACGGCACTGTCTGTGAGGGAGTTTTTAGCCAGTAAACAGATAACTGTATCATAACACCCTCCGTACTCACCTGATCTGGCCCCCAATGACTTCTTTCTTTACCCGAAGATAAGGAAATATTGAAAGGAAGACATTTTGATGACATTCAGGACATCAAGGGTAGTACGACGACAGCTCTGATGGCCATTCCAGAAAAAGAGTTCCAAAATTGCTTTGAAGGGTGGACTAGGCGCTGGCATCAGTGCATAGCTTACCAAGGGGAGGGCTTTGAAGGTGACCATAGTGATATTCAGCAATGAGTATGTAGCACTTTGGCTAGTATGAGTTTGTGAACTTAATTGACAGTAGTATTCATACAATGCAATACTACCCAGCAATAAAAAGGAATAAACGATTGATACATACAACAACATGGATGGATCTAAAAATAATAGGCTTTTAACAAAGTGAGATAACAAAAGGGTACATACTGTATGATTCTACTTATAAAAAGTTTTAGAAAATCCAAATTAATCTATAGTGACAGAAAGCAGATCAATGATTGCCTAAAAGATAAGAGCGAACATGGGGATGGGCAAGAGGGGGAATTATGAAAGGGTACATGGAAACTTTGGGGGGTGATGGATATGTTCAGCTTTGTGACTTTTATTGATGGTTTCATGGGTGCATATATGTCAAAAATTATCAAATTGTACACTTTAAATATGTGCTGTTTATTATATGTCAATTATACCTCAATTAGAAAAAACAAAGTGACCCACAATGGTAATTCAATAAAATTTTGCTATTAAGAACACACACAAAGGTAAGAAATACTCAGAACTCATATTCTAATTATTGTACTACATTTTATTATAACATGTATAGATTATAACTCCTTGAGGTTATTTTTATATATTGTATCTGTATGGTGGCAATATTATATGATAGTGTGCCACTTTGAATCCCTTCACAACTCCACATTCACTGACATCATACTGGTTGCTTGAAATAGGTCATGGTGGGAATATTTACATCACAAAAATTGGCAAATATAATAAATCATGGCCACCCCTTTTTGCCCCACCCCTCCCTCCCTCCAGCCTTTATTAGCTAGTTATAGAGACAGGTTTAAACCCAGGTGTCCATTCTTAAGTCCAGTGATCCTTTCAGCAAACCCTGCTATCCGTCTCACCAGCATAATTGGAAACTGCTCAGAGACACGCTGGGGAGGGGAAGACTGAAAGGACCCTTTCCTCCTGCCTTCTAGCCTTCTGCCTTAGCACTAGCTAAGGCTGTGAGGCATGAGACAGTTTCCTCATTGTCTCCTCATTGTTGACTTTTTTTTTTTTTTTTTAGCTGAGCTATCCTGCTACCTGTTGGCAGCTCAGCGGCTGCTCAGCTCGGGCTGGACTCGAACCGCTGTTGCTCAGAGNTTAACCAACTGAGCCACTCGGCCGGCCCTTTTGTTGACTTCTTTACTACCTCCTCAACTTCCTTTCCAGTACTCTTTCACCTGATAAAAGAACAGAGCTGCTCTCAAAAAGCAGTGCTTAACAAAAAGGAATACATTATGGTGGAATTTCAACCATCAATAGAAATGATTTTTTTCTTTTTAGTGAGGGTTCTTCCCAACACCTTTCTCATTATAACATATGAATATGGTAACTATATTTCCATCCCAAATTAGGCGTATAGTGTGAAGATCAAATGTAGGCATGTGAATGGTTTATGAACATCATGGGAAACATATTTGAAATCTGGATTTTACCGGGAAATCCACATAAGCTGAATTTGTCAGTCTTCACCAGCCTGTGCGTACAAATGGAGTTAAATAAGTGATGGATCAAATTTGAACATTGCTGCCCGTATCTACTATAACAGGACCTCCAAGCTACCGCTAAATTCCTAGGGTGTGTCTTGTGTCAGCTTTGGAAGCCCTCTCATGCTCTGAAATTCTGGTCACCTGATTAACATTCCCATCAAGAGAAGTGAACTGATTTGTCTAATAGAACTGAAGAGAAGCCCCTGTAATTGGAGCCTGCCTTTGCTGCCTCCATCCGATATAATATCAAATCTGTTGAAGGTGCCATCTTTCGTTGCTTGCAGAGCTTTCAAATCTGGACGTGCTGAAGTAGCACTGCATTTCCTGAAACTTATTGTCAGTGATGCCATGCCAAGTCATGCTGTGCTGTGAGAAGACATGGAGAGAATGCCCCTGTCTCTCACTTATGTCAAGCTGTGTCCCCTTGCCTCCCAGAATGCCCTATAAAGTATTTCTTGGGCGCCGGCTGAGTGGCACGTTGGTTAAGAGTTGGCTTGGGATGCCAGCTCTGAGAAGCAGGTCCCTGGTTCGGATCCCATCATTAGGGCCAGTGACACTGCCCTCTACAACTAAGATGCTGAACAACAGCTCGACCTGGAGCTGGGCTGCCGTGAGTTGCCGACTAAGGCATAGGCTGCAGCCCCTGCTGCAGTGGGCTGCTGTGAGCTACCGTGAGTGGCTGGCAGCCTGCGTGCGCTGCCAACGCCATCAGTGGTTGTCCAGTGGCCAGCGACCGATCTGCCTCACCCGGGAAGAGCGCAATGATAATACCAACATGGGCCAGTGAAGCAACGTTCTCCACAACTAGACTGAAGAACAGAAGGACAGCAACTTGTTTGTTCCCCTTCTCCAATTCCCCAATGCTGTTCCCCTCAACCCAATTCTCCAGTAAAACCTTAAAAAAAAAAGTGTTTCTTGGAATTCATTTTGTAACTTCTCTTACTAGAGGGTTCCAATGGGAATTAATGGAGCTGAGCCAGGGGACAGGTATCCAAGACACACAACATACTCTTCTCCATCGTTGGCTTCAGGTGAATGGTTGGGGCAGTGTGTAGATGTGGGAGACAGCAGGGGAGAAAAATAAAGAAGCAAGTTAAAAGTCAGCCTAGACATGTCTAAATGCTGATGTTGACTCAGTAGGGGCCCACTACCTCCAGTCATTATGAGTAATCTTCAGGTTTTTTTTATAAAAACTGGTGTTATTTAAACTCTCCAACCTAATTCTCACCACAGAGATGAGATGCCTGGGCAGAAAGTATACAGATTTTTTTTTTGATGCCTAAGGAAATTAAAACAAGTATTAGATCACATTGCCCAATAGCATGCCTGTCCTTTCTTTCTTTCTTCTTTTCTTTCTTTCTTTCTTTCTTTCTTTCTTTCTTTCTTTCTTTCTTTCTTTCTCTCTCTCTCTCCCTCCCTCTCCCTCTCTCCCTCCCTCTCCCCTCCCTCTCTCTCTCCCACTCCCTTTCTCGCTTTCCTTCTTTTACCAATGATCCTTCTCATTATATCACTGAATCTAGTATTTTTATTTTTGTGGGATAAGAATTGAAAAGATGCATTTGAAAGGTAGGGAGAAGTACAAAACAAAGAATGCTTTGCTTTTCCTTCTTTCAGATAACTTTAGCATTAATTGAGGTATAGATACTAGTATGTAAAATCAACTTTATAAAAAGAGAAAAATGAGGCACTGAGAGGTTAATCTTCACAAAGCCCCTAAAAGCAGACATGAACTAAGGGTCTTTGTACCTTAACTTCTAGATCAGCAAACCCCTGTGTCGGCTTCTTAATTTATCACCTTATATTATCTACTGAAATCACTAAGTCTGATCTGCTGGTAAATGTTATGGAGGAATAGCTTTCTGTTACATTTTGATATTTGTTCATGACTGCAGCCCATTCAGTGGCTGAGGACCTTCACATTCAGAGCCTTAGTATGACAGGTATTAGAGAACTTATGAAAGCATTGCAGGATGGTAGAGAATCTTGACAAATCATTAACCCCTAGGAATGGGGTTTTGTTAGTGTTTTTATATCTCTTATAATTTTCCAGAGGCAGAAAACTGGCAAATACATGAAAATTTAAAACTCTAAACCATACTTTAAATTCTAAAACTACAGAAGTAATTGAATGATTTTGTTCAGGCAGGAGTTTGTAGGTTTTGGTTCTATTATTAGACAAATCAGCCCACTCATCTCTAGTTGACCTATTTGTTCATCCATCCAAGTCATTACCCTAATCTCTCTATAGCTTCTGTGTTCTGTAAGGTAATTAGCGCATATGGGATCCATTTGTAGCAGCCAGTGTCACATCCTTGATAATAAGCTTAATCTAAATACATATATTTATAAAAACACTTCTTTCCCTAGGAGGAGGAACTGATTGATTAAATGAAAATGGGTAAGGAGTGTCTTGGCAATCATTGTCAGGCAAGCAGAGAACCCTCTTCACTTCAGACATGAGTACTGCTCTATAAAGCAACACTGGAGACCTCTTTGCTACATGAATGGATATGTCCATTACCTTATGGGTGTGGAGGTAATGACTGAACAAAACCAGTTAACTGGATGGCTGTACAATGACCATTCCTACTATTCCAATTATATATACTCTATTAGCTTCCTTATATAAAATACATATTTTATATATTCATTATCACATATGTAAATACAAATGTATTTTATCTATTTCCTATGTATAAATGCACACACACATGTACACATACAGATTTTCTCCACATAATATAGAAGGAAAGTTTTCTCTCAAATTGTTGCTTAAATATCAGGAAGAAAATCAAGGAGGGTAGTGAATACTTCACTTGAGTTTGTCAGCTGTCTCTCATCAATTTTACTCGTATAAACATCACTGTTCATATGGAATAGAAAAATCATATGCTTTTCCAAGGGACAAATTAATTATAGTTGTCAAAACAAAACATAGATTGCATGGCCATACCATTCCTTTGGGGGAAAAAAAGAGAATTACATCTTTAAAGGGTTATTTACATTTCCCTGATTTCTCTGACGTGCCGTCATCACACCAGTTTCTTTAGGCCAAGCAAATATAATCTTCCAATCTTTTGCTTCATAGGAGTTGGCAAACTATGTCTTATGGGTCAAATCTGGCTTGTGGCCTGGTTAAGAATGTTTTTTTTTGTTTGTTTTTAAATTGTTGTTTAAAAATTTTTTTAAACAAAGAATGTGTGATGGAGAAGACTATGTGGCCCACAAAGGCCTAAAATTATTTATCTGGTTCTTTACAGAAAAAACTTACCAACCCCTCCCTATTCTAGGAGTTGGCTCAGAGCCCTTAATCATAGCATCTGCAGAAGAAAAATTTTTATGGGCCAGGCTTGGCCCTTGATATTCCTAGATATTAGGCAAGACCTGAATATGATTTTAGAAGTATAGTTCCCAGTATATCTTTGAACTGAGAATAAATTTATTGTCTAGGAAGGCATCTTAGAACCCACAAAGCACAAATCTGGAAAAAGTACACATGCAGTATTGAAGAAGTTCGAGGATACCCATGTAGCCAGTCACATCATACCAAGTCCATTGTAAAGGTCAGTGAAGAGACTTCTGTTAGTGCCAGACATTTGCATCCACAATAATTATGCTCGTGATACAGCAAAGTGAAGTGGGTATATGGGCCTCCACTACTTCAGCTTACTCATTTGCCAAAATCTTGAACTTCTGTTCACAATTTCTCCCTGCTAATTTGGCAGCATTGTCAATCTCTGAGAAAGGAACTTCTGGTGTTAAGAATCTTACCCACTATATTCTGTCTGAGACTGTCCTTTATTTAAAATATTTAAAAGGAGGTTGTAAGGATTCTCTTCTTAAATCAAGACAAAAGTTCTTCTCAACTTATATGCAGACGTACACACACACACACACACACACACACACACACACAGTTTTCTTCCTAAAGTAGGTCGGTATAAAGTAATTTTTTTTTGTCTTGGGAAACTAAAAATAATGTTAAAATGAAATACCTAAAATGAGAGTGGGAATAATCATGTCACTATTCATCTATTTTCCCCTCCCCAGCCTCACTTCTCTTTTCATTCTGTTTTCCCTTCTCTGAGTTAGTGCAAAATAGTTGGTAGTGAATTAAGGTATCTGCTTCCAAATGTCAAGACCATGAGGGCTCCAGAGGACCTAGGTCACAGGTGTAATCAATAGTGTATGTTCATCTTGTTCATCGCTGTGAGGAGGGCAAATCTTTCAGCTCTTATCTGTCCACACCAGGATGACTGCTTAAAACCATTATCTCACTATTATTGGCATGCATTGAGTGCTTGTGTATTTGAATAGAATAGAATTGAATTCAAATAGAAGGGCAGGGAGACCTTATACTAGTTGTACTGTTGTGTGGACCTGCTTGCCTGCTTCTGTACTTGAAAGTGATGTTTCTAGTCCTCAAGTTTGAATGCCTTCCCATGTCTATTTTATTCAGCCTTAGTTTGTACGCCAATCCTTCCCCTTGTCCGCAGATTTTCCCTGAGAGTGATTCCTGGATATTTGTCTTTAGATTAGAAGACATTTACCATGCCTCTGTCTGAGCTCTGTGGATGCTAGATTGGCCTCTGCCGTTGGCTTCTGAACCCTGTCTGTGTGCCTTTGCTCTAGCCATTCCTGATACGCAGTAACAGATGCTGTTACATAGGCGCATACTATCGCGTATCGCTGTCCATGGTCCTGAATCACCATTGTGCTGAAATACCATGCGGTTACATTCCGTTCACCTTGCTCTCCAGACTAATTTGTGGTCTTTGTCACTCTGCCATGCTTTGGACAAGAACACTATTTTGAGTTTCAAACACGTCCAAGAGGATGCTATGTGGAAAAACTGAAATAGTGAACTGGGCTTGCATATGCCACCTGAATTTATTTTCATTTGACAAAACAATGCTTAAAACCAAAGACCATGGCTTCAAAGAAAATGATAAGCATGGATACAACCTTTAGATATTTTTTTATAAATTATTGTCTTTTCTGATTCTCTCTGGTTTACTCAACTCCTTAACTTTCCATCAATGCTCACTGATAGCTTTGTATACATAATTATTGTAGTTCTTTGCACAAGATGTTTATATTTCTGAGTTGTCACAGGGACAGAGAAAGTCTTAGGGGATTTAGATTTTAAGTAAGTTCGCTCCAGATAGTTGTGAGACTCTGATAAATAATCATGTAATTAATGGAAGATGATTTTAAAGGTTAATTAAAGTTGTTGAGAATGGTGAATGAATCAGAACCCAGATATTCATAAAATCTCTTTATCTTTAGATAAAGATGATTGCAAAGAGAAATAAGTTATATGAGTAGTTTTCATTTTAAGCAAACAAGTTTGGCCTAAATTGATAATCATTGAAGCTGGGTTATTAATGCATACTTGGGGTTCCACATATAGTCCCTCTACTTTTGTTTGTGTTTGGAAAACTCCATAACAAAAAGTTTTAAAAGCTGTTTTAGGGGCATCCCAGTCGGGACCCCCTCTCATTTTGAGAGCTGTAATTTTCTGCTCTAATAAAACTGCCCTCTGTTACAAACTTTACCTCTCTGGTCCGTGTCTCCATTCTTTGGATTCACGAGACTACGATCCTGGCACAAGAAATATCCTACATCACTAAACTCTCACAAATACTGGATAGAATAATAAATTTAATTTGATAAATGGGACCATCGGAGTGGCTCAGTTGTTAAGAGTTGGCTTGAGAGTGCAAGCTCTGAGCAGCAGGGCTGCTGGTTCAGTTCCCACATGGGCCAGTGACACTGCGCCCTCTACAGCTAAGATTGTGAACAACAGCTCAACCTGGAGATGGACTGCTGTGAGCAGCCGGCGATGGCATAGGCTTCAGCCCCTGCTGCAGTGGGCTGCTGTGAGCTACCGTGAGTGGCTGGCAGCCAGCATGAATGGCTGGCAGCTAGTGAGAGCTGCCGTGACCTGCCATGAGCTGCCTTGAGCGGCCATCCAATGGCCGGCAACTGACTGCCTCAGCCTGGAAGAACGCAATGATCATAATACCAACATGGGCCAGTGAAGTGGCATCCTCCACAACTAGACTGAAGAACGACAGCAACTTGTCTGTTCCCCTTCTCTGATTCCCCAATGCTGTTCCTCTCCCCCAATTTCCCAACAAAAATCTTTAAAAAAAAGCTGTCCTAAATAGTTGGAAACAAAACAAAACACTTATGAATAAAGTTTCACATCTATATAATGATACACCAGATACATATTAAAATTAATTCTAGACTGTTTTATGTAAGCATGCTTATAATATAATTGTGTCATAGTAACAGAGCTATTAAGGGCATGGGAAATTCTCTGTAGCCTGGATCAAATCCCTTCTACCAATTCATGAGGTTTGTTTTTTTTCCTAGCATGATTAATTTTTAATTCAACTTGGTATTTTTTTTGTGCTAAAACTTTAAAAAAATACAAAGACATGTAAAGTATAAATTGCTGCATGTAGCCTTAACTTTTCTTCTCTCAATATAATGTCCTTCATCAGAGGTGACACCATTATCAGGTTCTTCATGGATATTATCCTTGCAGACTTTTAAAAAATGAATTAATATTGATGTGTAAGTTTATAAATACATAGTTCTAGTATACATACATTATATTATATAATGTTTTTTGCCAATTTTAAACTTAACTGTATTTGAGAGATAGTAATAGTCATTAAATATAAATTTATTCCTTTATTTAAAATAACTATTTCATCTTAGGACTAAGTTTGTCGTCTAATTATTCTCATGACAAGCTTCCGAGCCTTTCTGGTATAGAAAACAAAACAAAGGATGTAATTTCAAAGATTGAAAAAAAAACAAACACGATTACCACAGTCCAGGTAGGTATGATAATTTGTTAACTTGAGGCTATAAAACACTTGGCAGCAATGATTTGGAAATACTTCTCTAATTTTCCTAGACCCCTGGTATTGAGCCACCATTAAACTTCCAGTCATGGTGGATTCTGCTCTGGTCCTATAATTACAGCCTCACATGCAGAATCTGACAACTTTATTCTGGGTCATCCGTGTGCTCATGGCTGCCTGTTAGTTGTTCTCTGTTAACATTTATTGAGCAGACAATTACTGCAATTACAACATCTAAACACTAGCAGGGATATGAACAGTCATCTGATTTACTTAATAAGGGTGATAGCACAAAGCCACCACCTAATATTGAAAATGTAATGGCCCTAAAACATTACCGGCTTCTTAAAAACCCGGATTTTTCTTTTTGAATTACCGGTTTTCTTTTTTTTTCCCAGTTTTATTGAGATGTAATTGATATATAACATTGTCTACATTTAAGGTGTACAATGTGTTGATTTGATATATTTATAAATTGCAAAATGATTACCACTGTAGTATCAGTTACCACCTCCATCCCATCACATAGTTACCATTTCTTATTGTGGTAAGAACATTTAACATTTATTCTCTTAGCAACATTTAAGTATATGATACAGTATTTTTAGCTATAATTACCATGCTGTACATTAGATCCCCAAACTTGTTAATCATATAACTGATCAACATTTCCCCATTTCCTCCATCCCCCAACCCCTGGTAACCAGCATTCTACTTTCTATTTCCCTGAGTTTGTCTTTCTTAGATTCCACATATAAGTGATATCATACAGTATTTGTCTTTTTTAAAACCCAGATTTTTGCTTTCGTGTAAGTACCATCACCTCAACCATCACTGAGGCAGATCAGCTGACTGTGTTATAAGACATTGACTTTTAAATACTTTATGATACAAAGAATTTCCATGTATATGAAATTGATAAAATCTGGATAACTTTTCCTGAGGTGCTGCTGGGTTGCTACTGAGGCAATATCTTTGAAAAATATCTACTTAAAAACATATGTAGCCCTTCCATATGTAAGAGAAAATTTCCAGAATTAAATTTGCAGTGAATTTTTCAAAAGAAGCAATATGCTTTGTAGAAGAGGAGTTATAGTAGAGAAAAGAGAGTAGTGAGTTAGGTATTAAGAATTCTAGTTTTAGTTCTATAATTAGCTGTATAACTTGGCACAAATTATCTAATCAGTTTAGGTCTCAGTTTCATCTGTCCAATGGAAATTCTTTTCTGATTCCAGTGATGCTTTTTATTCCATCACCAAATATGTATTGAATCCTCAAGGCAATGAAGAGATAGAGATTGCAAGACTCTACCTCAAAGAAATCACTCAGTGAAGGAGACAGACCATAAAGTAACCTAACACATGGTGATTAAGCTGTAATATATGTGTGTAGAATAAGCTGTGAGATCACAGAGGTGGACCCCTAACTCATCTAGGAGTGACATGAGCTGAGTCTTGAAGAAAAAGTAGGAGTTAAGAAGGTAAATGAGGTTGGAAGGACATTCCAAGGAGAGGCAACAGCATATGCGTAGTTGTGGTGTGTGAGAAAGCACTATATATTTGAAAAACAAGCGTTTTGTCACAATTGGAGTAAAAGGTTCATATAAAAGAATATTGAAAGAAAATGAAGCTGAAAGTGGAGCATTAAAAGGGCTTTTTGTGCTATTTCAATAGTCTGAACTTAATTCTGAATGTGATAATGACCACTTGACAGACTGAGTAGGAGAATGATATGGTCAAATATTAGAAAGACATCTGTATAAAGCAGTGTGTAAGATGGATTGCAGGGGAAGAGGCCTGGCTCAGTTGAACCAAGGAGGATACTATAGCAAATATCACAGGAGGATATCCAAAAGGAAATGATGAAAGCCCAATTGTGGCTATGGTACTGGGGATAGAAATAAAAGGATAGATACAAGAAATGCTTAAGAGGTTTAGGGTAAGAGTAGAGGAAATGGTGAAGATGATCAAAAGGTACAAACTTCCAGGTATAAGATAAATAAGTTTGGGGGATGTAATGTACAGCATGGTGACTATACCATATTGTACATGGTTAACAATACCATATTGTATAGTTGAAAGTTGCTAAGAGAGTAGATCTAAAAAATTCTTCACAAGAAAAAATTTTTTTATAACTACATGAGGTGATGGATGCTAACTAAACTTATTGTGGTAATCATTTTTAAGTATATACATATGTTAAATCATTATATTGTACACCTTAAACTAATACAATGTTATATATCAATTATATCTCAATCAACCTGGGGGGAGAGGAGAGAAGAAATGCTTAAGGCAGGCAACAAAACTGTGAGATCTATTGGGTGTAGGGTGAACAATTCAAAGATGAAGCTGTGATTTCTGGCTTATGCATTTGGATGGAAATAGATGAAGACTGAGATAAAGAATACAGATAGAGCAGAAAGACAGTGGACATTTATTGTTTTGTGGCTGCCCAGCATCAGAACTCCTTTTCGGGGGTTCTCCATAATATAAGTCTTAGCTGTAGTCAGAACCCACCTCCCACCATAGAAGGTAAAAAGACAGACTCACTTTCCTATCTTCCTTTACAGCTATGGCAACAGTACATGTCCTAGGCTCAGCCAATTAGATACTCCAGCCCTAGAGTTTAAACTCGAGGTCAGTGATATAAAGAATGGATGCTCCCATCCATTTTTGTGGTGGCAGTAGAAGTTCTGATGCAGCATCCAGTGTTTGCTGCCTGCAGCTAACAGCTGATAGCTGTGTGGCTGTGGCGCCTGGCATTCATCAGCAGTCACATCAGACTCTTTCTGTGGAGTGATCCTAGTTGTAATCCTGGCTGGCATCCAGGTCCCCTTGGACTTGCCTAGTTTCCAACCCTGGCTGCATGCTTCCTAGTGACTCCTCTTTAGCTGGAATCAGAGTTAAGTTTCTGGTGCTTGTGATTAAGATTTTTGATGGATACTAGCGAACTTGGAGGGTAAGATGGTGTGAGGCTATAGAGAAAATATGTTTTTGTTTCTGCACAGCTAGGACTTTCTGAACAAATTTTACTGGAATTTGGATCCAGCAAGCCCTGAAAGGTAACTAATGACTAATTAGATAATGAGAGACTTCTAGAGAGATTTACTTCAGACATATGTTTACAGTGGCGGGGGGGGGGGGGGGGGCAGCAAAAGTCAAGACCTTGGAGGCATCCCTGGGTGGTAAAACTGAAAACAATGGTCTTATCTTTCCCCTGACAGATTTAGTTACAAGAGAATCCAGGATCCTCTCCATCTGATCTCCAAGGAGACTTTCAGTAGGGAAGGAGACAACTGCGTAAAGGCCCAGATTCTTTCTGGGGAGGGCATTTCTCTCTTACAATTCAAGCCCTGTATTTGTAGACTAATATCTGGTATTTGTTATATCATCCCAGGGGAAAGAAATGGGACATGGGGAATCATAGGGTGGTTATTTGCTTTTAAGTAAATACTGATCTGTCTCTATTCCAGAAACTACATATGTGTGTTTGGGATAATATTAATAAACATAGAGAGAGGGGAAGAAATAGTCGATATTTTCATGTATTTTGGATACATCAG
>NW_017732282.1:320681-325828 GCF_001890085.2 Hipposideros armiger | reverse complement strand
GACTCCTGTGAAAAGGTCGTTTGACCCCCAAAGGGGTCGCGACCCACAGGTTAAGAACCGCTGATCTAGAGAACGATAGGAGGAGTTGGATCAGTATTGTTTAAAGATAAACTGAGGCATATTAAATTTCCTGAGTTTATTTGGCAAAAATCTATTCAAATTGGGCAGCATCCAACCAGGAGTGGTTAGAAGGATGGCACTAACCGGAGCTAGGGTCAAGATTTACAGAGAAGACATGGAAGCAAAGCAAGGAAATGATTGGATTGGCTATAGCTTAAGTGGCTACCTTGTTTGGGAAAGCCTAGTTAGCTGTTTGTGATTGGTTGTCCTTAGGTTTTGATTTCTTAACTTTAAGTCATTTACAGGCTTAGTATTTGGTTTGCTTATGTAGGCTGCTAAGACATTAGAACCACCTCAGACTAGTAGTCTCCATTTAATTAATTTAACAGTGTCAATTTATATAAGATGGTGGTTAAGAAAAACACACTTGTCTGACAGAAAGTAGAACAGCAGTTGCCAGGGGTTGGAAGGAGGGTAGAATGGGGAATTATTGCTTAATGGGTACAGAATTTCAGTTTTGTAAGATGAAAAAAGTTCTGCCGATGGATGATGGTGATGGTTGCACAACAATGTGAATATACTTAATTCCAGTGAACTGTACACTTAAACAAGGGTAAGGTGGTAAAATGTTATGCAAATTTCACCACAATTTTTAAAAATTACCTTTACACATATTATTTTGCACATATTCAAGTATATCTACAGGATAAATTCAAAGTTGAATGGCTAGGTCAAAGATATGTACATTTGAATTTTGGTAGATATTGTCAAACTGTCCTCCAAATGTGTTACACCAGTTAACACTATCTTCAGCAATATAGGAAAGCTGTTCCATTTCCATTAAAAACCCATTTCAATCAGGTTTTACCCTCATCATTCCACTGAAACTGCATTTATCAAGACATAATGGCCTCCATACGCCAAATTCAAGAGTCAATTTTCAGTCTTCTTAACTTTAACTCTCAGGAGCACTTCAAACACTACCTTCTCTTGGCTTCTGATCTACCAACTCTCACTGCTTTGCCAGATCCATCTGTAGTCCCTATCTGTAAGTCTTGGATGGCTTATTACCTCAAATTTCTTTATCTACAGTCATTCCCTAAGGGGGGCAGGGTCTCATCCAGCTCTATGGTTTTAATACTATCCAATGCTAATGAGATATGTAATATAATATGATGAGAAATGTAATATATATCTAGCCCTCACCTCTTTCCTCAATGCTAGACTTAAAGATCCAACATTCTATTTGACATTTCCTCCTCAATGTCTAATGAGCATCTCAAACTTAAAGGATTCTTGATTCCTCCATGCCCCAACCAGCTCTTCATCTCGTGACCTCAATATTAATAAATGGCAACTCCAGTCACCCAGTAAATCAGGCCAAAATCCTTAGGCTCTAAATCTTAGACTCTTGTATTCTCTCTTTCTTTTAAATTCCTCATCCTATCCACCATCAAATTCTCAAAAGCCATTATATCTCACCATCTTTACTAAAACAATCCTGGTTCAAACAATCCCTCTACCGAACTGTTGCTATAGCCTCCTAACTGACTTCTTATCTCGCACATTTGTATCTCCTACAGTTGGCTCTCTATTCAGTAGCTCAGGAAATATTTTTCTAAAATATACATTCGATTACATCACTCCATTGATGCAAATCATTTGATAGCTCATCAAACTACAGTCTACCTACCCCAGTACTTCTTTGACATTATTTCTTAACATTTCCCCCAAGCTCACTGTACTCTAAATACGCTGGGCTTTGTGCTATTTCTCAAATACTCCAGACTCTTTTCCACTTCGTGACTTTTGTACTTGTGGTTTCTTCTGCCCCACCCCCCCCAGCACTTTTAAATAGCTAATCTTATTTATTTTTACTTTCATATTTTAAGTTTTCTCTACTTGAACATAATCCATGAGGACAAGGATATTGTCTGTCTTGTTTAATGCTATATCCCCAGTACCTAGAACAGCTCCTGGAATGGAATAGATAACACTATAAATATGTGTTCAGTGGATTAAAATGTGCATGTTTTAATCTGTTTTCTGCCATGTATTTTACCTCTCCCCCATCTCCACCACCAGCTCTCACTTGTTATTTTCTTATAGACAAGGACAGCACCTTATATTTATCAGTATATCTTTCAGCATGAAACACAAGCCTCTGTATTTGTTCCATCTGTTGAGCACATAGGGATTTGGAGCTATAAAGAGGTGTCGGTAGGATGAAAGGCTATTTCTTTCAGCCTTACAGTCTGATAATATGTTGCAAAAATGTTTAAAGTCATAATCAACTCAATTATAAAAAGCTGTTCAGAATAGAATATCTGTGCAGCTGCCCTCAGCCCAAGTGCCAGCCTAGTGGCACTTTGCTGAGCATCATTATAAGCAGTGCATAGCCATGTGTGTCTCTTGGTGAGAATCAAACCCTTCCCACCCTCAGTGCTCCTGGGAACAATTACTTCCAGAAATGAAGTGGTCAGGTCCATGTAACCCTCTAACAGGAAGCTCTTCCAAGCATCACTGGGTGTGAACACAGGAGTGCAGATGCTCTCGCCCCACCCCCACTATTTCTCAGTCATCCGGTCTAGAGCACCCACTTCCCCTTTATCTGCCTCCTGCTCCCATCTCCACCAAACGTTTCTCCACAATGACTCCGAAAGTATAGCTGGGTCTATTGTGTTGAGATTCAGAGAGAGAAAAACTAAATATTCTGTATAGATATTTTAGGAAGATGAAAAGAAATCATCCTTCTCCAAATGAGTTAGTGTTCAGCTAAGAAAGTATTGTTATGCATCAAAGATTTGCTGCATTCAACTTCTAAATCTAAATGTGTACACATTTCAAGTAATTGTGAAGAAAAGATAGAGCCAACCATTTTTATTGTTTTTCTGCCTGGATTTCCATATGAAGTCAAACCCTGCCTTTGGGGATGCTATAGGTGTACTCAGTTATGGATTGAATTTGAAGAAACAGCGTCCAAAATGTTGAAATGTAGGGGTTAAACTGGAACTGTGGGGTTAGGTAGAAGTAGGTTGGGGCACAGTAGTCAATGGCTAATTAGGTAGAGCTGAAGTTAAACAGGTATATAATAAAGCTGTAAGGAAGCTGTACCTCCCTTGATAACATGAAATCTACCTCCAAGGTGCAGAGCGGGAAGGCTGACCAAGTATTCTTGACCCTGACTTAAATGGTCAATTTGCATCCAGGGAATGGTGAGGAGGCACAGTCTTCCATGGTGGCTACTGTGGAGGGTAGAGGGAACAGCAACTTTTGTTAGGTCAGCTCAGTTTACCTTTTTCCTAAAAGTCAAAAGTGCTAAGATACTCAAGGATACTCGACAATTCCTAGGAGTGTGGTAGTGCTAAACATGAAGAATGATTCAGGAGATAAATGCAAATCTGGAAGTGCAAACAAAAGAAGCAAAAAATTTCACAGACCATTTTGAAAGTATAGATGTGAAGGATGTGCCAAATAAGGATGTTGTTTCCCAGACACAGTTTTTTAATGTTGATTAAATAAGTCCACATTCTCTGTATTGGCCAAATTATTTTGCCTCTCTTGGCTCCTATATTTTCGGGGACTGCATCTCCCATGTACATGGTTCCTAAGGGAGCAGCCTATTTAGGTAGTTTGACCCTACACCCTGGTTCAAGAATGGGCCATCAAGAAAAGCTGAAGATGTGATACCATGTTTCCCACCATGAAATACAGAATGAAATAATACTTATTTGTTGATACTGTAATTACCCTTATTTTGCAAACGATGTAAATGGAGGTTTCCAGAGGTTAAGAAGGTTTTTTTTAAGGCACACGTTTAGTGAGTGTAGAAACTGGTTTGTTTCCCTGTAAGACAAATCCTGATTTCAGTAAGGGCTCAATAAGTGCAGGCAATTGTTAAAATAAGACTGAAAAGGTTGTTTGAGGACAGACTGTGTCAAGCTCTAAAATAGTACGCGTAAGAGTGTAGACTTTTAATTATGGGGAATGGAGACAGCTGCATAGATTCTGAGGTGGAAGATGAAATATTTCAAGTTGCTCTTTAGGAAGATAACTCTGACAGAAACCAGAGACTGTTCTAATGATGCCTCGTCCCCTTGGGGCCCAGGAACCATCCTACTGTATTAATAAATTCTTTATTTAACATAAGCTAGCTGAAGTCATATTTCTGTCACTTGCAGCTGAAAAAGTCCTGATTAATAAATCTCTGTTTGCAGATGAGGAAACTTGAAACCAGACAGTTTGAATGAATCACTGGTGTCAGTATTGACACTAGGATGCCCAAGTCTTCAACTCCTAGTCCTCAACTACTCTGCCTTGGGAAATTAGACCTTTTACTTTTTCACAGCACTATTTGTCTTGAAGAAATGGTGAACAAATCAATTCTTTATGGGCGATTCAAAGTGATTTTATGTAAATTAACCCACACTGATATGAATGTGGAAAACCAGTCCTCAGATGACAGATGCATTTATTAAATATATTTCGTGTAAGGTCAATGTATACTCCAGCCTCAGCTCTTCAGACTCTGTAATCTAATGATTTGGAGTTAGAAACACAGCATGTGTACCTAAATAGTGAGAAACATGATGCCATGTGTTCATCAACAAGTCCGCTGCACCAAAGTGGAGGAGAGACAGACCCTAATGTACACAATACTAAATTCAAATGCCTCAGACCTAGCTTCGTGAGAAATGGAGGACTTGGATTTAAAATAGTTTTCTTCCTCCACGAAAATCTGTTAAAAAGTTTTAAGAACTTTCGAACAAGCTGTTCTCCCTCGAAAGAACTTATTCCTGACTACCACTCGCTTCAGAGTCATTTTTAACTCTCGCCAATCTATTTGGGTTGTAGAAAAGTCATGATGCATGTTTGCAACACATGGAACTGGTTCATTTTTAGAAGTACTAGAGTCATTCGCATCTATGTTATTGCTATGTCATTTTACAGCTGACAGTTCTAGCTTCATTCTAAAATAAAAATTGAGCGATTTGGTTGAGTTTTGGAGATTTTACAACAAGTTGAAGATGGAAGATCAAACTGCATTTTTGCCATATTTTACGGTTTTACTTCCATAAAGGGAAGAA
>NW_017732282.1:312141-317451 GCF_001890085.2 Hipposideros armiger | reverse complement strand
AATGTCTTTCAATTCCAGGGGCCATATCATGTTTCCTGAGAGCACTGTAGCACAAACATCTTTAGTTTACTGAGTTTGTCTTTTTACGTGGTAAGAATTTGTAACATACAAATTCTTTATGAGATATGTGCATTGTGAATATTTTTTTTCTATGGAGAATTTGCCTATTCATTTTCATAATGGTATCTTTTGATGAGCATAAGTTTTAATTTTGAAAGCTAACATCAATTTCAATTTTTTGTTTTTATGCTTTTTTTTTGGTTTGTTTTCTGTGTCCTGTATAAAAAGTCTTTGTTTTCTCCCAGGTCACAAAAATAGTCTCCTATATTTTCTACTAGAAGCTTTATAGTTTTAGCTCTTATGTTCAGATTTATGATTTTTCCCAAATTAATTTGTGTGTAATGTGATGTAGGCGTTGTGGTTCTTTTCTTCTCCAAATATCAATTATACCAGCACTATTTTCAGTAATTAAGACATACTATAATGTTGAAGAGAAGTGACGAAAACAAATGTTCTTGCCTTATTGCTGATCTTTGCAGGAAAACAATAGATATTTTGCCATACATACAATATAACATTAGAAAGAGAGGGAGACAGAGAGTGCTCGAGTTTTGGAGGCTTCCTCAGAAGAGTGCGAAAGCTTCTTTCCTGCAATTTCTCCTCATTTTTCATTGTTCTAAATTCTGATCTATCAACTATAAATAGTGGCCTGGGATGAGGGTTCACCTGAGCCACGTGCCCCTAGCATTAGGGGTAGAGTCAGTACATGGGCTGTGTAGAAGTATGAACACCTGAATGAAACTAGGAGTTACAGTAAGTGTTAGGTCAAGAGAAAAAGATGATGGGGATCCTACAGAATAAGAGAGGCTTTAGAAGCATGTCAACAAAATGTGATATGTGAGCGTTTTTGGATTCTGATTCAAATAGATCAATTGTTAACAATTTCCTAAGACAATTGAGAAAATTTGAACATTTCCTGGATGTTTGACAATATCAGTGTATTTTTGCAAATACTTTACATATAATAATAGTATTTTAATTATTTTTTCGGGGTCCTTATCTTTCAGACATACATAAGAAATGTTTACAACTAAAATGCTATGATGTCTGAGATTTACACTAACGTAATCCATTGTGAGGGTAAGGGAGTAAACAGGAATATTGACAAAACAAGATTGGTTGGATGATGAATATATCCGGCTTTCTTTTGCTATTTTCCTTACACTTATGTAGAAAATTTCCTTCATAAAATTAAAAAAAAAATCTTACACCTGAAAAAAAGAAATAGGGATTGTTATCAAAAATAGGAATGCTGTTTTGGAGTCAACCACAATCCCACTCTATTAATACTTTTCATATATATCATTGTTTCTGATTGTTTAAAATTACTTATTTTGTTTATTTTCACAGTTTTGAATAAGGAGTGAATTTACAGAGGTAAAAATTAGAAAGATCTAAAAGGGTGTACAGTGCTAAGTCTTCCTCCCGTGGCTGGTGCCTGTCTCGTAGTTTTCAATCCTCAAAGCTCCCCTCCTGCCTTACACTGGAATCAATGCTTTCCTTTTCTCATATGCATCATTTTCAGTGGCTGCAAAATATTGCATTATGTAAACGTAACACAATTTATGGAACAATGTTCTTATTGTTGGACATTTAAACAGTTCTTATTTATTTATTTGCAAAGCTTCCTGTGCTTTAGATCTTACATAATCAATTATTTCTTAATATGGACCAAATGTTTGTGTCCCTCCAAAATTCATATGTTGAAATCTTAACTCCCAATGTGATGGTATTAGGAGATGGGAGTCTTTTGGGGGTAATTAAGTCATAAGGATAGAGCCCTTATAAATGGGATTAGTGCCCTTATAAAAGAGACCCCAGAGAACTCTCTAGCTCTCTTTCTGCCATTTGAGGATACAGCAAGAAGACAGCTGTCTGCGCCCTGGAAGAGGGCCCTCACCAGAACCTGACCAGGCTGGCACCCTGATATTGTGCTTCCAGTCTCCAGAACTGTGATAAATAAGTGTTTGTTATTTTAACCACCCAGTTTATGGTATTTTTGTTATAGCAGCCCGAACGGATTAAGATATTCCTCTTTCTCTAGAATATTAGTTACAACCAGAGCCTTTAAAACATCTCCATTATCTGATTACTTAAAAAAACAAAACAAAAAACCTTCCCTGGACCCCACATCCCACTTACCAGTTACCTCTCTATTACTCTTCTTTTCTGCACAGCCTGATCCAACACATCAGTATTCTACTGGGACAGACTACCGTTACGACTCAGATTTATCCAGTTTCCATTGAGCTTTTCAGGAAGCTAGCTCCCTCTCTGGGAAGTTAACCTGCAGGGACCAATCTTGGGCAAGTTAACTCTCGTCTTCCACTTTATAATCTCAATTTAGGCTTCAAACACCATCTACGTATATACTGATAGCTCCAAGAATCTATCTCTAGCCCAGAATAGCCATATATGTCCAACTATCTACCTGATATCTCCACTTCAGTAGCTCAAAAGCACTCAAACTCTCCATGACATGATCTCCTCCTTCAAACCCTGTTCTATTCCAGTGTTTTCTGTTCCTGGGAATGATAACATCACACATGCAATTGCATGAGACACCTTTTCTCTTTCTCATTTCCTGTATTGATCCATCACCGGGTATTACTGATTTTATCACTAAAACATGTCTCAGTCCATCCAGTTCTCTCTACTTAAAGAGTCACCATGCTAGTCCAAAAGACAATCACCTCTCAACTGGAATAACTAGTAGCCCACTAATTAGTCCCTCCTTATCTACTCTACCATCAATCTAATCTATTCTTCCTACTTTAGGTGGAGAGCCTTTTTTCCATTCCAAAGACATATCGGATCATAGTACTTTCACCAGCTTAAAATTCTTGAATGCCTTTCCATTGTTCTTAAGCTAAAGCCACTTCATGGTCTCCAGAGCTCTGCATGGACTGCTTCCTCTCCTCTCATTTTACAGTATACTCTGCTTCACTCCTCGGCTTTCAGCAACAAGACCGAAAGACAACTTTCTTTAGATTCCTTTAACATTCTATGCACCAAAGGAACTTTGCAAATTCCGTTTTCTCCATTCAGAACATTCCTCACCACACCCTCTCCTTTGCCTAGAGATCTCTGTTCACCTTTTGATTCTTAGTCTAAGCGTCTGTTTCTTGGGAAAGCCTTTCTAGATAGATGTTCTTAGTCTTTCACAGAATGTTTTTCCCCCTCTTTCTTTCAGAACACTTATCTCTTTTTGTTATTATAGTATTCATGAATAATTATTTGAAAACTATTATTTAAGAAATATGTCTGTCCTCCCATAGACAGTATGCTGGGACTTTTGTTTATTGGTATAGTGCCTGGGTCATGGAGGATATTTAATATACACTTCTGAAAGAATAAGTTAATGGGTATTATTTATCAATCTTTGTCTTTATTTCAGATTATTTCTTTGGGCTATATGTCCAGTGATGAAATGAATGGATCAAAAGGTGCTAAACCAGTTTTAAATGGCTTTCAATACATAGACAATTAGATGTATTAATACATGATGAAACATTTTCCCCAAAAGAGCTCATTAATGAGTCAAAAATAATCTGGGAAACTTTTTAAGTGGCAATTTTAATGACTTTTTTCTTTGGCCCTCTCTTGTTTCAGCACTTTTATATGTGACTTAAATCTCTAAAGAGGGGAAATTCGTCAAACCTGCACATGAATATACATTACTGAAGGGTACCAAGAACCTTGTTAAGTAGATGCAGGATCCAAAAAGATCTTTGCAGGTTATAACAATATCCTCAGTATTTGAGGATGAAATCCAACAGGGCAAGTACAGGATCTCGCACTTTAATTTAAAAAATTCNAAATAAATGACCTTTGAAAAACACAGACAAAATACATCATGACTTTTCCGACAGCTCAATAGAATCTAGATTATGCATCCTGTCAATCCACAGTACTCACATTCATTTTTTTTCCTTCACTCCCACCTTAATACAGCGTTTTGTTTCCACACCCCTGTATAATTGTAATGGCCTCGTAACTCATTGAGTTGTTACTCTCTTGTGCTGCCATCTGATTATGTTGCTTCTCATTGCTTGCGGGACTGGCTTCAAGCTCTTAAGCATGGCATTCAAGGCTAGATGAAATATGACTAACACGTGTTAGCTTTAATTATCCAAATGACTTATAAGCCTCAGCTAAATCAGCATTTAATTCTCAACACGTATGAACTGTTATTATTTGTTGTTAATCAGATTGTCCTGCTTGTTTCTATCCCCGTGTGTTAGGTTGACCTCGTTTCAGACATGGAATCTTCCTTGATTTTACTCCCTCCCTACAATGAAGTGATGGTTCTCTCCCTCACATCCCCAGGGTTTTGGGCATAATTTGAAGAACTCTCCACAGTTTTCTATATATTACTGTCATATTTATACATGTCTTAACACTCTTTTCAAAAGCTGAACACCTTGCAAGTAAAACAAAACAGTTTTATTCTTTATTGTACTTCGTTCTTGCACCTTACAGATACATATTTGTTTGCATTGAATTTGGGACTAAGTTACTGATGATGGAATGAACTCACCAACATCTTTTATCTGACTCAAACTGAATGTTTAAAAAAGGCTGAATTTACTGAAATGGGGGAAAAAATCAATACAAATAAAGATTTTTTTAAACGTTTATATTTGTTATAAAGTTTTCACATATACACAAGTTCAATGATACTAGTTTTCGTGACACTCTTATATTTGGTAGTAAACATGGTCTTTCATGTTATCTCATGATCTCTAAGGCCATTAAACTTATTACAAAATTCAGAAAACTCTTTCATAAACTAATCGCTGATTTCATTTCACTATTATTAGAGACTTTTACAAATGCTTTAACTGTTTAAAATTTTTAAATTTTTAAAATTCTCTCTATGAGTCTCATTTTGGATGTCGTCTATCTCTATATTCTCATGCCTTACTTTGGAACACATAGCATGTTTTTAATGTTTGCATAAACTATGAAATTTTTGCAACAGGTATAGGAAAGTTTGAAACATCAAAATTATTTTAGTCATGGCCAAAAGCTCCAACTTTACACAATCAAAATTTGTATGATTTATGGAAATCCTGTACTTTACATCTCCCCCAAGAGCTAATACATTTTTAATCCTGAACTTCATGTGGACTTGAGAAAGTTCTTATGACTTGCAATTTATACCCATAAGGAACCGCTGCAGTTGGTTTGTACTTCCCATGGTGAATATACAGGGAGAGAATTGATATCTATAGTGCTTTGAATTCA